>NW_027646199.1:0-5000 GCF_951394435.1 Stenella coeruleoalba
TTAGGGGACGGGGACGGTTTAGGGTCCAGGTGAGGGTACGCTAACGTTTTAGGGGGAGCGTACGTGTGAGGGCGCGGGTTAGTGTTAACCTACGGGATAGGATTAGGGGACGGGTGAGTGTCAGGCTTCGGGGAAGGGTTAGGGTTAGGGTTCGGGCTAGGGTTAGGGTTAGGGGACGGGGACGGTTTAGGGTCCAGGTGAGGGTACGGCAATGCTTTAGGGGGAGCGTACGTGTGAGGGCGCAGGTTAGTTTTAGCGTACGGGTTAGGATTAGGGGACGGGTGAGGGTCAGGCTTCGGGGAAGGTTTAGGGTTAGGGTTCCGGCTAGGGTTACGGTTAGGGGACGGGAAGGGTTTAGGGTCCAGGTGAGGGTACGGCAACGCTTTAGGGGGAGCGTACGTGTGAGGGCGCGGGTTAGTGTTAGCGTACGGGTTAGGACTAGGGGACGGGTGAGGGTCAGGCTTCGGGGAAGGGTTAGGGTTAGGGTTCGGGCTAGGGTTAGGGTTACGTCGACGGGGACGGTTTAGAGTCCAGGTGAGGGTACGGCAACGCTTTAGGGGGAGCGTACGTGTGAGGGCGCGGGTTAGTGTTAGCGTACGGTTTAGGATTAGGGGACGGGTGAGGGTCAGGCTTCGGGGAAGGGTTAGGGTTACGGTTCGGGCTAGGGTTAGGGTTAGGGGACGGGGACGGTTTAGGGTCCAGGTGAGGGTACGGCAATGCTTTAGGGGGAGCGTACGTGTGAGGGCGTTGATTAATGTTAGCCTACGGGTTAGGATTAGGGGACGGGTGAGGGTCAGGCTTCGGGGAAGGGTTAGGGTTAGGGTTCGGGCTAGGGTTAGGGTTAGGGGACGGGGACGGTTTAGGGTCCAGGGGAGGGTACGGCAACGCTTTAGGGGGAGCGTACGTGTGAGGGCGCGGGTTAGTGTTAGCCTACGGGTTAGGATTAGGGGACGGGTGAAGGTCAGGCTTCAGGGAAGGGTTAGGGTTAGGGTTCGGGCTAGGGTTAGGGTTAGGGGACGGGGACAGGTAGGGTCCAGGTGAGGGTACGGCAACGATTTAGAGGGAGCATACGTGTGAGGGCGCGGGTTAGCGTTAGCCTACGGTTTAGGATTAGGGGACGTGTGAGGGTCAGGCTTCGGGGAAGGTTAGGGTTAGGGTTCGGGCTAGGCTTAGGGTTAGGGGACGGGGACGGTTTAGGGTCCAGGTGAGGGTACCGCAACGTTTTACGGGGAGCGTACGTGTGAGTGCGCGGGTTAGTGTTAGCCTACGCCTTAGGATTAGGGGACGGGTGAGGGTCAGGCTTCGGGGAAGGGTTAGGGTTAGGGTTCGGGCTAGGGTTAGGGTTAGGGGATGGGGACGGTTTAGGGTTCAGGTGAGCGTACGGCAACGCTTTAGTGGGAGCGTACGTGTGAGGGTGCGGGTTAGTGTTAGCGTACGGGTTAGGATTAGGGGCCGTGTGAGGGTCAGGCTTCGGGGAAGTGTTAGGGTTCGGGCTAGGGTGAGGTTTAGGGTTAGGGGACGGTTTAGGGTCCAGGTGAGGGTACGGCAACGCTTTATGGGGAGCGTACATGTGAGGGCGCGTGTTAGTGTCAGCCTACGGGTTAGGATTAGGGGATGGGTGAGGGTCAGGCTTCGGGGAAGTTTTAGGGTTACGGTTCGGGCTAGGGTTAGTGTTAGGGGACGGGGACGGTTTAGGGTCCAGGTGAGGGTACGGCAACGCTTTAGGGGGAGCGTACGTGTGCGGGCGTGGGTTAGTGTTAGCCTACAGGTTCGGATTAGGGGACGGGTGAGGGTCAGGCTTCGGGGAAGGTTTAGGGTTAGGGTTCGGGCTAGGGTTACGGTTAGGGGACGGAGACGGTTTAGGGTCCAGGTGAGGGTACGGCAACACTTTAGGGGGAGCGTACGTGTGAGGGCGCGGGTTAGTGTTAGCGTACGGGTTAGGATTATGGGGACGGGTGAGGGTCAGGCTTCGGGGAAGTGTTAGGTTTAGGGTTCGGGATAGTGTTAGGGTTAGGGGACGGGGACGGTTTAGGGTCCAGGTGAGGGTACGGCAACGCTTTAGGGGGAGCGTACGTGTGAGGGCGCGGGTTAGTGTTAGTGTATGGGTTAGGATTAGGGGACGGGTGAGGGTCAGGCTTCGGGGAAGTGTTAGGGTTAGGGTAAGGGCTAGGGTTAGGGTTAGGGGACGGGGACGGTTTAGGGTCCAGGTGAGGGTACGGCAACGCTTTAGGGGGAGCATACGTGTGAGGGCGCGGGTTAGTGTTAACCTACGGAATAGGATTAGGGGACGGGTGAGTGTCAGGCTTCGGGGAAGGGTTAGGGTTAGGGTTCGGGCTAGGATTAAGGTTAGGGGACGGGAACGGTTTAGGGTCCAGGTGAGGGTACGGCAACGCTTTAGGGGGAGCGTACGTGTGAGGGCGCAGGTTAGTGTTAGCGTACGGGTTAGGATTAGGGGACGGGTGAGGGTCAGGCTTCGGGGAAGGTTTAGGGTTAGGGTTCGGGCTAGGGTTACGGTTAGGGGACGGAGACGGTTTAGGGTCCAGGTGAGGGTACGGCAACACTTTAGGGGGAGCGTACGTGTGAGGGCGCGGGTTAGTGTTAGCGTACGGGTTAGGATTAGGGGACGGGTGAGGATCAGGCTTCGGGGAAGGGTTAGGGTTACGGTTCGGGCTAGGGTTAGGGTTAGGGGACGGGGACGGTTTAGGGTCCAGATGAGGGTACGGCAATGCTGTAGGGGGAGTGTACGTGTGAGGGCGTTGATTAATGTTAGCCTACGGGTTAGGATTAGGGGACGGGTGAGGGTCAGGATTCGGGGAAGGGTTAGGGTTAGGGTTCGGGCTAGGGTTAGGGTTAGGGGACGGGGACAGTTTAGGGTCCAGGGGAGGGTATGGCAACGCTTTAGGGGGAGGGTACGTGTGAGGGCGCGGGTTAGTGTTAGCCTACGGGTTAGGATTAGGGGACGGGTGAAGGTCAGGCTTCAGGGAAGGGTTAGGTGTAGGGTTCCTGCTAGGGTTAGGGTTAGGGGACGGGGACGGTTTAGGGTCCAGGTGAGGGTACGGTAACGCTTTAGGGGGAGCGTACGTGTGAGGGCGCGGGTTAGTGTTAGCGTACGAGTTAGGATTAGGGGACGGGTGAGGGTCAGGCTTCGGGGAAGGGTTATGGTTAGGGTTCGGGCTAGGCTTAGGGTTAGGGGACGGGGACGGTTTAGGGTCCAGGTGAGGGTACCGCAACGTTTTAGGGGGAGCGTACGTGTGAGGGCGCGGGTTAGTGTTAGCCTACGCCTTAGGATTAGGGGACGGGTGAGGGTCAGGCTTCGGGGAAGGGTTAGGGTTAGGGTTCGGGCTAGGGTTAGGGTTACGGGACGGGGACGGTTTAGGGTCCAGGTGAGCGTACGGCAACGCTTTAGGGGGAGCGTACGTGTGAGGGTGCGGGTTAGTGTTATCGTACGGGTTAGGATTAGGGGCCGTGTGAGGGTCAGGCTTCGGGGAAGGGTTAGGGTTCGGGCTAGGGTGAGGGTTACGGTTACGGGACGGTTTAGGGTGCAGGTGAGGGTACGGCAACACTTTATGGGGAGCGTACATGTGAGGGCGCGTGTTAGTGTCAGCCTACGGGTTAGAATTAGGGGACGGGTGAGGGTCAGGCTTCGGGGAAGTTTTAGGGTTACGGTTCGGGATAGGGTTAGGGTTAGGGGACGGGGACGGTTTAGGGTCCAGGTGAGGGTACGGCAACGCTTTAGGGGTAGCGTACGTGTGAGGGCGCGGGTTAGTGTTAGCTTACGGGTTACGATTAGGGGACGGGTGAGGGTCAGTCTTCGGGGAAGGGTTAGGGTTAGGGTTCGGGCTAGGGTTAGGCTTAGGGGACAGGGACTGTTTAGGGTCCAGGTGAGGGTACGGCAATGCTTTAGGGGGAGCGTACGTGTGAGGGCGTTGATTAATGTTAGCCTACGGGTTAGGATTAGGGGACGGGTGAGGGTCAGGCTTCGGGGAAGGGTTAGGGTTAGGGTTCGGGCTAGGGTTAGGGTTAGGGGACGGGGACGGTTTAGGGTCCAGGTGAGGGTACGGCAACGCTTTAGGGGGAGCGTACGTGTGAGGGCGCGGGTTAGTGTTAGCCTACGCCTTAGGAATAGGGGACGGGTGAGGGTCAGGCTTCGGGGAAGGGTTAGGGTTAGGGTTCGGGCTAGGGTTAGGGTTAGGGGACGGGCACAGGTTAGGCCCAGGTGCGGGTACGGCAACGCTTTAGGGGGAGCGTACGTGTGAGGGCGCGGGTTAGTGTTAGCGTACGGGTTAGAATTAGGGGACGGGTGAGGGTCAGGCTTTGGGGAAGGGTTAGGGTTAGGGTTAGGGTTCGGGCTAGGGTTAGGGTTAGGGGACGGGGACGGTTTAGGGTCCAGGTTGGGTACGGCAACGCTTTAGGGGGAGCGTACGTGTGAGGGCGCGGGTTAGTGTTAGCGTACGAGTTAGGATTCGGGGACGGGTGCGGGTCAGGCTTCGGGGAAGGGTTAGGGTTAGGGTTCGGGCTAGGGTTACGGTTAGGGGACGGGGACGGTTTGGGGTCCAGGTGAGGGTACGGCAACGCTTTAGGGGGAGCGTACGTGTGAGGGCGCGTGTTAGTGTTAGCCTACGGGTTAGGATTAGGGGATGGGTGAGGGTCAGGCTTCGGAGAAGTGTTAGGGTTAGGGTTCGGGCTAGGGTTAGGGTTAGGGGACGGGGACGGTTTAGGGTCCAGGTGAGGGTATGGCAACGCTTTAGGGGGAGCGTACTTGTGAGGGCGCGGGTTAGTGTTAGCGTACGAGTTAGGATTCGGGAACGGGTGAGGGACAGGCTTCGGGGAAGGGTTAGGGTTAGGGTTCGGGCTAGGGTTACGGTTAGGGGATGCGGACGGTTTAGGGTCCAGGTGAGGGTACGGCAACGCTTTAGGGGGAGCGTACGTGTGAGGGCGCGTGTTAGTGTTAGCCTACGGGTTAGGATTAGGGGATGGGTGAGGGTCAGGCTTCAGGGAAG
>NW_027646198.1:0-54088 GCF_951394435.1 Stenella coeruleoalba
TAGGGTTCGGGCTAGGGTTAGGGTTAGGGGACGGTGACGGTTTAGGGTCCAGGTGAGGGTACGGCAATGCTTTAGGGGGAGCGGTGCGTGTGAGGGCGCGGGTTAGTGTTAGCGTACGGGTTAGGATTAGGGGACGGGTGAGGGTCAGGCTTCGGGAAGGGTTAGGGTTAGGGTTCGGGCTAGGGTTAGGGTTAGGGGACGGGGACGGTTTAGGGTCCAGGTGAGGGTACGGCAACGCTTTAGGGGGAGCGTGCGTGTGAGGGCGCGGGTTAGTGTTAGCGTACGGGTTAGGATTAGGGGACGGGTGAGGGTCAGGCTTCGGGGAAGGGTTAGGGTTAGGGTTCGGGCTAGGGTTAGGGTTAGGGGACGGGGACGGTTTAGGGTCCAGGTGAGGGTACGGCAACGATTTAGGGGGAGCGTGCGTGTGAGGGCGCGGGTTAGTGTTAGCGTACGGGTTAGGATTAGGGGACGGGTGAGGGTCAGGCTTCGGGGAAGGGTTAGGGTTAGGGTTCGGGCTAGGGTTAGGGTTAGGGGACGGGGACGGTTTAGGGTCCAGGTGAGGGTACGGCAACGCTTTAGGGGGAGCGTGCGTGTGAGGGCGCGGGTTAGTGTTAGCGTACGGGTTAGGATTAGGGGACGGGTGAGGGTCAGGCTTCGGGGAAGGGTTAGGGTTAGGGTTCGGGCTAGGGTTAGGGTTAGGGGACGGGGACGGTTTAGGGTCCAGGTGAGGGTACGGCAACGCTTTAGGGGGAGCGTGCGTGTGAGGGCGCGGGTTAGTGTTAGCGTATGGGTTAGGATAAGGGGACGGGTGAGGGTCAGGCTTCGGGGAAGGGTTAGGGTTAGGGTTCGGGCTAGGGTTAGGGATAGGGGACGGGGACGGTTTAGGGTCCAGGTGAGGGTACGGCAACGCTTTAGAGGGAGCGGGCGTGTGAGGGCGCGGGTTAGTGTTAGCGTACGGGTTAGGATTAGGGGACGGGTGAGGGTCAGGCTTCGGGGAAGGGTTAGGGTTAGGGTTCGGGCTAGGGTTAGGGTTAGGGGACGGGGACGGATTAGGGTCCAGGTGAGGGTACGGCAACGCTTTAGGAGGAGCGTGCGTGTGAGGGCGCGGGTTAGTGTTAGCGTACGGGTTAGGATTAGGGGACGGGTGAGGGTCAGGCTTCGGGGAAGTGTTAGGGTTAGGGTTCGGGCTAGGGTTAGGGTTAGGGGACGGGGACGGTTTAGGGTCCAGGTGAGTGTACGGCAACGCTTTAGGGGGAGCGTGCGTGTGAGGGCGCGGGTTAGTGTTAGCGTACGGGTTAGGATTAGGGGACGGGTGAGGGTCAGGCGTCGGGGAAGGGTTAGGGTTAGGGTTCTGGCTAGGGTTAGGGTTAGGGGACGGGGACGGTTTAGGGTCCAGGTGAGGGTACGGCAACGCTTTAGGGGGAGCGTGCGTGTGAGGGCGCGGGTTAGTGTTAGCGTACGGGTTAGGATTAGGGGACGGGTGAGGGTCAGGCTTCGGGGAAGGGTTAGGGTTAGGGTTCGGGCTAGGGTTAGGGTTAGGGGACGGGGACGGTTTAGGGTCCAGGTGAGGGTACGGCAACGCTTTAGGGGGAGCGTGCGTGTGAGGGCGCGGGTTAGTGTTAGCGTACGGGTTAGGATTAGGGGACGGGTGAGGGTCAGGCTTCGGGGAAGGGTTAGGGTTAGGGTTCGGGCTAGGGTTAGGGTTAGGGGACGGGGACGGTTTAGGGTCCAGGTGAGGGTACGGCAACGCTTTAGGGGGAGCGTGCTTTTGAGGGCGCGGGTTAGTGTTAGCGTACGGGTTAGGATTAGTCGACGGGTGAGGGACAGGCTTTGGGGAAGGGTTAGGATTAGGGTTCGGTCTAGGGTTAGGGTTAGGGGACGGGGACGGTTTAGGGTCCAGGTGAGGGTACGGCAATGCTTTAGGGGGAGCGTGCGTGTGAGGGCGCGGGTTAGTGTTAGCGTACGGGTTAGGATTAGGGGACGGGTGAGGGTCAGGCTTCGGGGAAGGGTTAGGGTTAGGGTTCGGGCTAGGGTTAGGGTTAGGGGACGGGGACGGTTTAGGGTCCAGGTGAGGGTACGGCAACGCTTTAGGGGGAGCGTGCGTGTGAGGGCGCGGGTTAGTGTTAGCGTACGGGTTAGGATTAGGGGACGGGTGAGGGTCAGGCTTCGGGGAAGGGTTAGGGTTAGGGTTCGGGCTAGGGTTAGGGTTAGGGGACGGGGACGGTTTAGGGTCCAGGTGAGGGTACGGCAACGCTTTAGGGGGAGCGTGCGTGTGAGAGCGCGGGTTAGTGTTAGCGTACGGGTTAGGATTAGGGGACGGGTGAGGGTCAGGCTTCGGGGAAGGGTTAGGGTTAGGGTTCGGGCTAGGGTTAGGGTTAGGGGACGGGGACGGTTTAGGGTCCAGGTGAGGGTACGGCAACGCTTTAGGGGGAGCGTGCGTGTGAGGGCGCGGGTTAGTGTTAGCGTACGGGTTAGGATTAGGGGACGGGTGAGGGTCAGGCTTCGGGGAAGGGTTAGGGTTAGGGTTCGGGCTAGGGTTAGGGTTAGGGGACGGGGACGGTTTAGGGTCCAGGTGAGGGTACGGCAACGCTTTAGGGGGAGCGTGCGTGTGAGGGCGCGGGTTAGTGTTAGCGTACGGGTTAGGATTAGGGGACGGGTGAGGGTCAGGCTTCGGGGAAGGGTTAGGGTTAGGGTTCGGGCTAGGGTTAGGGTTAGGGGACGGGGACGGTTTAGGGTCCAGGTGAGGGTACGGCAACGCTTTAGGGGGAGCGTGCTTTTGAGGGCGCGGGTTAGTGTTAGCGTACGGGTTAGGATTAGTCGACGGGTGAGGGACAGGCTTCGGGGAAGGGTTAGGATTAGGGTTCGGGCTAGGGTTAGGGTTAGGGGATGGGGACGGTTTAGGGTCCAGGTGAGGGTACGGCAACGCTTTAGGGGGAGCGTGCGTGTGAGGGCGCGGATTACTGTTAGCGTACGGGTTAGGATTAGGGGACGGGTGAGGGTCAGGCTTCGGGGAAGGGTTAGGGTTAGGGTTCGGGCTAGGGTTAGGGTTAGGGGACGGGGACGGTTTAGGGTCCAGGTGAGGGTACGGCAACGCTTTAGGGGGAGCGTGCGTGTGAGGGCGCGGGTTAGTGTTAGCGTACGGGTTAGGATTAGGGGACGGGTGAGGGTCAGGCTTCGGGGAAGGGTTAGGGTTAGGGTTCGGGCTAGGGTTAGGGTTAGGGGACGGGGACGGTTTAGGGTCCAGGTGAGGGTACGGCAACGCTTTAGGGGGAGCGTGCGTGTGAGAGCGCGGGTTAGTGTTAGCGTACGGGTTAGGATTAGGGGACGGGTGAGGGTCAGGCTTCGGGGAAGGGTTAGGGTTAGGGTTCGGGCTAGGGTTAGGGTTAGGGGACGGGGACGGTTTAGGGTCCAGGTGAGGGTACGGCAACGCTTTAGGGGGAGCGTGCGTGTGAGGGCGCGGGTTAGTGTTAGCGTACGGGTTAGGATTAGGGGACGGGTGAGGGTCAGGCTTCGGGGAAGGGTTAGGATTAGGGTTCGGGCTTGGGTTAGGGTTAGGGGACGGGGACGGTTTAGGGTCCAGGTGAGGGTACCGCAACGCTTTAGGGGGAGCGTGCGTGTGAGGGCGCGGGTTAGTGTTAGCGTACGGGTTAGGATTAGGGGACGGGTGAGGGTCAGGCTTCGGGGAAGGGTTAGGGTTAGGGTTCGGGCTAGGGTTAGGGTTAGGGGACGGTGACGGTTTAGGGTCCAGGTGAGGGTACGGCAATGCTTTAGGGGGAGCGTGCGTGTGAGGGCGCGGGTTAGTGTTAGCGTACGGGTTAGGATTAGGGGACGGGTGAGGGTCAGGCTTCGGGGAAGGGTTAGGGTTAGGGTTCGGGCTAGGGTTAGGGTTAGGGGACGGGGACGGTTTAGGGTCCAGGTGAGGGTACGGGAACGCTTTAGAGGGAGCGTGCGTGTGAGGGCGCGGGTTAGTGTTAGCGTACGGGTTAGGATTAGGGGACGGGTGAGGGTCAGGCTTCGGGGAAGGGTTAGGGTTAGGGTTCGGGCTAGGGTTAGGGTTAGGGGACGGGGACGGTTTAGGGTCCAGGTGAGGGTACGGCAACGCTTTAGGGGGAGCGTGCGTGTGAGGGCGCGGGTTAGTGTTAGCGTACGGGTTAGGATTAGGGGACGGGTGAGGGTCAGGCTTCGGGGAAGGGTTAGGGTTAGGGTTCGGGCTAGGGTTAGGGTTAGGGGACGGGGACGGTTTAGGGTCCAGGTGAGGGTACGGCAACGCTTTAGGGGGAGCGTGCGTGTGAGGGCGCGGGTTAGTGTTAGCGTACGGGTTAGGATTAGGGGACGGGTGAGGGTCAGGCTTCGGGGAAGGGTTAGGGTTAGGGTTCGGGCTAGGGTTAGGGTTAGGGGACGGGGACGGTTTAGGGTCCAGGTGAGGGTACGGCAACGCTTTAGGGGGAGCGTGCGTGTGAGAGCGCGGGTTAGTGTTAGCGTACGGGTTAGGATTAGGGGGACGGGTGAGGGTCAGGCTTCGGGAAGGGTTAGGGTTAGGGTTCGGGCTAGGGTTAGGGTTAGGGGACGGGGACGGTTTAGGGTCCAGGTGAGGGTACGGCAACGCTTTAGGAGGAGCGTGCGTGTGAGGGCGCGGGTTAGTGTTAGCGTACGGGTTAGGATTAGGGGACGGGTGAGGGTCAGGCTTCGGGGAAGGGTTAGGGTTAGGGTTCGGGCTAGGGTTAGGGTTAGGGGACGGGGACGGTTTAGGGTCCAGGTGAGGGTACGGCAACGCTTTAGGGGGAGCGTGCGTGTGAGGGCGCGGGTTAGTGTTAGCGTACGAGTTAGGATTAGGGGACGGGTGAGGGTCAGGCGTCGGGGAAGGGTTAGGGTTAGGGTTCTGGCTAGGGTTAGGGTTAGGGGACGGGGACGGTTTAGGGTCCAGGTGAGGGTACGGCAACGCTTTAGGGGGAGCGTGCGTGTGAGGGCGCGGGTTAGTGTTAGCGTACGGGTTAGGATTAGGGGACGGGTGAGGGTCAGGCTTCGGGGAAGGGTTAGGGTTAGGGTTCGGGCTAGGGTTAGGGTTAGGGGACGGGGACGGTTTAGGGTCCAGGTGAGGGTACGGCAACGCTTTAGGGGGAGCGTGCGTGTGAGGGCGCGGGTTAGTGTTAGCGTACGGGTTAGGATTAGGGGACGGGTGAGGGTCAGGCTTCGGGGAAGGGTTAGGGTTAGGGTTCGGGCTAGGGTTAGGGTTAGGGGACGGGGACGGTTTAGGGTCCAGGTGAGGGTACGGCAACGCTTTAGGGGGAGCGTGATTTTGAGGGCGCGGGTTAGTGTTAGCGTACGGGTTAGGATTAGTCGACGGGTGAGGGACAGGCTTCGGGGAAGGGTTAGGATTAGGGTTCGGGCTAGGGTTAGGGTTAGGGGATGGGGACGGTTTAGGGTCCAGGTGAGGGTACGGCAACGCTTTAGGGGAGCGTGCGTGTGAGGGCGCGGGTTAGTGTTAGCGTACGGGTTAGGATTAGGGGACGGGTGAGGGTCAGGCTTCGGGGAAGGGTTAGGGTTAGGGTTCGGGCTAGGGTTAGGGTTAGGGGACGGGGACGGTTTAGGGTCCAGGTGAGGGTACGGCAACGCTTTAGGGGGAGCGTGCGTGTGAGGGCGCGGGTTAGTGTTAGCGTACGGGTTAGGATTAGGGGACGGGTGAGGGTCAGGCTTCGGGGAAGGGTTAGGGTTAGGGTTCGGGCTAGGGTTAGGGTTAGGGGACGGGGACGGTTTAGGGTCCAGGTGAGGGTACGGCAACGCTTTAGGGGGAGCGTGCGTGTGAGAGCGCGGGTTAGTGTTAGCGTACGGGTTAGGATTAGGGGACGGGTGAGGGTCAGGCTTCGGGGAAGGGTTAGGGTTAGGGTTCGGGCTAGGGTTAGGGTTAGGGGACGGGGACGGTTTAGGGTCCAGGTGAGGGTACGGCAACGCTTTAGGGGGAGCGTGCGTGTGAGAGCGCGGGTTAGTGTTAGCGTACGGGTTAGGATTAGGGGACGGGTGAGGGTCAGGCTTCGGGGAAGGGTTAGGGTTAGGGTTCGGGCTAGGGTTAGGGTTAGGGGACGGGGACGGTTTAGGGTCCAGGTGAGGGTACGGCAACGCTTTAGGGGGAGCGTGCATGTGAGGGGCGCGGGTTAGTGTTAGCGTACGGGTTAGGATTAGGGGACGGGTGAGGGTCAGGCTTCGGGGAAGGGTTAGGGTTAGGGTTCGGGCTAGGGTTAGGGTTAGGGGACGGGGACGGTTTAGGGTCCAGGTGAGGGTACGGCAACGCTTTAGGGGGAGCGTGCTTTTGAGGGCGCGGGTTAGTGTTAGCGTACGGGTTAGGATTAGTCGACGGGTGAGGGACAGGCTTCGGGGAAGGGTTAGGATTAGGGTTCGGGCTAGGGTTAGGGTTAGGGGACGGGGACGGTTTAGGGTCCAGGTGAGGGTACGGCAACGCTTCAGGGGGAGCGTGCGTGTGAGGGCGCGGGTTACTGTTAGCGTACGGGTTAGGATTAGGGGACGGGTGAGGGTCAGGCTTCGGGGAAGGGTTAGGGTTAGGGTTCGGGCTAGGGTTAGGGTTAGGGGACGGGGACGGTTTAGGGTCCAGGTGAGGGTACGGCAACGCTTTAGGGGGAGCGTGCGTGTGAGGGCGTGGGTTAGTGTTAGCGTACGGGTTAGGATTAGGGGACGGGTGAGGGTCAGGCTTCGGGGAAGGGTTAGGGTTAGGGTTCGGGCTAGGGTTAGGGTTAGGGGACGGGGACGGTTTAGGGTCCAGGTGAGGGTACGGCAACGCTTTAGGGGGAGCGTGCGTGTGAGGGCGCGGGTTAGTGTTAGCGTACGGGTTAGGAATAGGGGACGGGTGAGGGTCAGGCTTCGGGGAAGGGTTAGGGTTAGGGTTCGGGCTAGGGTTAGGGTTAGGGGACGGGGACGGTTTAGGGTCCAGGTGAGGGTACGGCAACGCTTTAGGGGGAGCGTGCGTGTGAGGGCGCGGGTTAGTGTTAGCGTACGGGTTAGGATTAGGGGACGGGTGAGGGTCAGGCTTCGGGGAAGGGTTAGGATTAGGGTTCGGGCTTGGGTTAGGGTTAGGGGACGGGGACGGTTTAGGGTCCAGGTGAGGGTACGGCAACGCTTTAGGGGGAGCGTGCGTGTGAGGGCGCGGGTTAGTGTTAGCGTACGGGTTAGGATTAGGGGACGGGTGAGGGTCATGCTTCGGTGAAGGGTTAGGGTTAGGGTTCGGGCTAGGGTTAGGGTTAGGGGACGGTGACGGTTTAGGGTCCAGGTGAGGGTACGGCAATGCTTTAGGGGGAGCGTGCGTGTGAGGGCGCGGGTTAGTGTTAGCGTACGGGTTAGGATTAGGGGACGGGTGAGGGTCAGGCTTCGGGGAAGGGTTAGGGTTAGGGTTCGGGCTAGGGTTAGGGTTAGGGGACGGGGACGGTTTAGGGTCCAGGTGAGGGTACGGCAACGCTTTAGGGGGAGCGTGCGTGTGAGGGCGCGGGTTAGTGTTAGCGTACGGGTTAGGATTAGGGGACGGGTGAGGGTCAGGCTTCGGGGAAGGGTTAGGGTTAGGGTTCGGGCTAGGGTTAGGGTTAGGGGACGGGGACGGTTTAGGGTCCAGGTGAGGGTACGGCAACGCTTTAGCGGGAGCGTGCGTGTGAGGGCGCGGGTTAGTGTTAGCGTACGGGTTAGGATTAGGGGACGGGTGAGGGTCAGGCTTCGGGGAAGGGTTAGGGTTAGGGTTCGGGCTAGGGTTAGGGTTAGGGGACGGGGACGGTTTAGGGTCCAGGTGAGGGTACGGCAACGCTTTAGGGGGAGCGTGCGTGTGAGAGCGCGGGTTAGTGTTAGCGTACGGGTTAGGATTAGGGGACGGGTGAGGGTCAGGCTTCGGGGAAGGGTTAGGGTTAGGGTTCGGGCTAGGGTTAGGGTTAGGGGACGGGGACGGTTTAGGGTCCAGGTGAGGGTACGGCAACGCTTTAGGGGGAGCGTGCGTGTGAGGGCGCGGGTTAGTGTTAGCGTACGGGTTAGGATTAGGGGACGGGTGAGGGTCAGGCTTCGGGGAAGGGTTAGGATTAGGGTTCGGGCTAGGGTTAGGGTTAGGGGACGGGGACGGTTTAGGGTCCAGGTGAGGGTACGGCAACGCTTTAGGGGGAGCGTGCGTGTGAGGGCGCGGGTTAGTGTTAGCGTACGGGTTAGGATTAGGGGACGGGTGAGGGTCAGGCTTCGGGGAAGGGTTAGGGTTAGGGTTCGGGCTAGGGTTAGGGTTAGGGGACGGGGACGGTTTAGGGTCCAGGTGAGGGTACGGCAACGCTTTAGGGGAGCGTGCGTGTGAGGGCGCGGGTTAGTGTTAGCGTACGGGTTAGGATTAGGGGACGGGTGAGGGTCAGGCTTCGGGGAAGGGTTAGGGTTAGGGTTCGGGCTAGGGTTAGGGTTAGGGGACGGGGACGGTTTAGGGTCCAGGTGAGGGTACGGCAACGCTTTAGGGGGAGCGTGCTTTTGAGGGCGCGGGTTAGTGTTAGCGTACGGGTTAGGATTAGTCGACGGGTAAGGGACAGGCTTCGGGGAAGGGTTAGGATTAGGGTTCGGGCTAGGGTTAGGGTTAGGGGATGGGGACGGTTTAGGGTCCAGGTGAGGGTACGGCAACGCTTCAGGGGGAGCGTGCGTGTGAGGGCGCGGGTTACTGTTAGCGTACGGGTTAGGATTAGGGGACGGGTGAGGGTCAGGCTTCGGGGAAGGGTTAGGGTTAGGGTTCGGGCTAGGGTTAGGGTTAGGGGACGGGGACGGTTTAGGGTCCAGGTGAGGGTACGGCAACGCTTTAGGGGGAGCGTGCGTGTGAGGGCGCGGGTTAGTGTTAGCGTACGGGTTAGGATTAGGGGACGGGTGAGGGTCAGGCTTCGGGGAAGGGTTAGGGTTAGGGTTCGGGCTAGGGTTAGGGTTAGGGGACGGGGACGGTTTAGGGTCCAGGTGAGGGTACGGCAACGCTTTAGGGGGAGCGTGCGTGTGAGAGCGCGGGTTAGTGTTAGCGTACGGGTTAGGATTAGGGGACGGGTGAGGGTCAGGCTTCGGGGAAGGGTTAGGGTTAGGGTTCGGGCTAGGGTTAGGGTTAGGGGACGGGGACGGTTTAGGGTCCAGGTGAGGGTACGGCAACGCTTTAGGGGGAGCGTGCGTGTGAGGGCGCGGGTTAGTGTTAGCGTACGGGTTAGGATTAGGGGACGGGTGAGGGTCAGGCTTCGGGGAAGGGTTAGGCTTAGGGTTCGGGCTAGGGTTAGGGTTAGGGGACGGGGACGGTTTAGGGTCCAGGTGAGGGTACGGCAACGCTTTAGGGGGAGCGTGCGTGTGAGGGCGCGGGTTAGTGTTAGCGTACGGGTTAGGATTAGGGGACGGGTGAGGGTCAGGCTTCGGGGAAGGGTTAGGGTTAGGGTTCGGGCTAGGGTTAGGGTTAGGGGACGGTGACGGTTTAGGGTCCAGGTGAGGGTACGGCAATGCTTTAGGGGGAGCGTGCGTGTGAGGGCGCGGGTTAGTGTTAGCGTACGGGTTAGGATTAGGGGACGGGTGAGGGTCAGGCTTCGGGGAAGGGTTAGGGTTAGGGTTCGGGCTAGGGTTAGGGTTAGGGGACGGGGACGGTTTAGGGTCCAGGTGAGGGTACGGCAACGCTTTAGGGGGAGCGTGCGTGTGAGGGCGCGGGTTAGTGTTAGCGTACGGGTTAGGATTAGGGGACGGGTGAGGGTCAGGCTTCGGGGAAGGGTTAGGGTTAGGGTTCGGGCTAGGGTTAGGGTTAGGGGACGGGGACGGTTTAGGGTCCAGGTGAGGGTACGGCAACGCTGTAGGGGGAGCGTGCGTGTGAGGGCGCGGGTTAGTGTTAGCGTACGGGTTAGGATTAGGGGATGGGTGAGGGTCAGGCTTCGGGGAAGGGTTAGGGTTAGGGTTCGGGCTAGGGTTAGGGTTAGGGGACGGGGACGGTTTAGGGTCCAGGTGAGGGTACGGCAACGCTTTAGGGGGAGCGTGCGTGTGAGGGCGCGGGTTAGTGTTAGCGTATGGGTTAGGATAAGGGGACGGGTGAGGGTCAGGCTTCGGGGAAGGGTTAGGGTTAGGGTTCGGGCTAGGGTTAGGGTTAGGGGACGGGGACGGTTTAGGGTCCAGGTGAGGGTACGGCAACGCTTTAGAGGGAGCGGGCGTGTGAGGGCGCGGGTTAGTGTTAGCGTACGGGTTAGGATTAGGGGACGGGTGAGGGTCAGGCTTCGGGGAAGGGTTAGGGTTAGGGTTCGGGCTAGGGTTAGGGTTAGGGGACGGGGACGGATTAGGGTCCAGGTGAGGGTACGGCAACGCTTTAGGAGGAGCGTGCGTGTGAGGGCGCGGGTTAGTGTTAGCGTACGGGTTAGGATTAGGGGACGGGTGAGGGTCAGGCTTCGGGGAAGGGTTAGGGTTAGGGTTCGGGCTAGGGTTAGGGTTAGGGGACGGGGACGGTTTAGGGTCCAGGTGAGGGTACGGCAACGCTTTAGGGGGAGCGTGCGTGTGAGGGCGCGGGTTAGTGTTAGCGTACGGGTTAGGATTAGGGGACGGGTGAGGGTCAGGCGTCGGGGAAGGGTTAGGGTTAGGGTTCGGGCTAGGGTTAGGGTTAGGGGACGGGGACGGTTTAGGGTCCAGGTGAGGGTACGGGAACGCTTTAGAGGGAGCGTGCGTGTGAGGGCGCGGGTTAGTGTTACTGTACGGGTTAGGATTAGGGGACGGGTGAGGGTCAGGCTTCGGGGAAGGGTTAGGGTTAGGGTTCGGGCTAGGGTTAGGGTTAGGGGACGGGGACGGTTTAGGGTCCAGGTGAGGGTACGGCAACGCTTTAGGGGGAGCGTGCGTGTGAGGGCGCGGGTTAGTGTTAGCGTACGGGTTAGGATTAGGGGACGGGTGAGGGTCAGGCTTCGGGGAAGGGTTAGGGTTAGGGTTCGGGCTAGGGTTAGGGTTAGGGGACGGGGACGGTTTAGGGTCCAGGTGAGGGTACGGCAACGCTTTAGGGGGAGCGTGCGTGTGAGGGCGCGGGTTAGTGTTAGCGTACGGGTTAGGATTAGGGGACGGGTGAGGGTCAGGCTTCGGGGAAGGGTTAGGGTTAGGGTTCGGGCTAGGGTTAGGGTTAGGGGACGGGGACGGTTTAGGGTCCAGGTGAGGGTACGGCAACGATTTAGGGGGAGCGTGCGTGTGAGGGCGCGGGTTAGTGTTAGCGTACGGGTTAGGATTAGGGGACGGGTGAGGGTCAGGCTTCGGGGAAGGTTTAGGGTTAGGGTTCGGGCTAGGGTTAGGGTTAGGGGACGGGGACGGTTTAGGGTCCAGGTGAGGGTACGGCAACGCTTTAGGGGGAGCGTGCGTGTGAGGGCGCGGGTTAGTGTTAGCGTACGGGTTAGGATTAGGGGACGGGTGAGGGTCAGGCTTCGGGGAAGGGTTAGGGTTAGGGTTCGGGCTAGGGTTAGGGTTAGGGGACGGGGACGGTTTAGGGTCCAGGTGAGGGTACGGCAACGCTTTAGGGGGAGCGTGCGTGTGAGGGCGCGGGTTAGTGTTAGCGTACGGGTTAGGATTAGGGGACGGGTGAGGGTCAGGCTTCGGGGAAGGGTTAGGGTTAGGGTTCGGGCTAGGGTTAGGGTTAGGGGACGGGGACGGTTTAGGGTCCAGGTGAGGGTACGGCAACGCTGTAGGGGGAGCGTGCGTGTGAGGGCGCGGGTTAGTGTTAGCGTACGGGTTAGGATTAGGGGATGGGTGAGGGTCAGGCTTCGGGGAAGGGTTAGGGTTAGGGTTCGGGCTAGGGTTAGGGTTAGGGGACGGGGACGGTTTAGGGTCCAGGTGAGGGTACGGCAACGCTTTAGGGGGAGCGTGCGTGTGAGGGCGCGGGTTAGTGTTAGCGTATGGGTTAGGATAAGGGGACGGGTGAGGGTCAGGCTTCGGGGAAGGGTTAGGGTTAGGGTTCGGGCTAGGGTTAGGGTTAGGGGACGGGGACGGTTTAGGGTCCAGGTGAGGGTACGGCAACGCTTTAGAGGGAGCGGGCGTGTGAGGGCGCGGGTTAGTGTTAGCGTACGGGTTAGGATTAGGGGACGGGTGAGGGTCAGGCTTCGGGGAAGGGTTAGGGTTAGGGTTCGGGCTAGGGTTAGGGTTAGGGGACGGGGACGGATTAGGGTCCAGGTGAGGGTACGGCAACGCTTTAGGAGGAGCGTGCGTGTGAGGGCGCGGGTTAGTGTTAGCGTACGGGTTAGGATTAGGGGACGGGTGAGGGTCAGGCTTCGGGGAAGGGTTAGGGTTAGAGTTCGGGCTAGGGTTAGGGTTAGGGGACGGGGACGGTTTAGGGTCCAGGTGAGGGTACGGCAACGCTTTAGGGGGAGCGTGCGTGTGAGGGCGCGGGTTAGTGTTAGCGTACGGGTTAGGATTAGGGGACGGGTGAGGGTCAGGCGTCGGGGAAGGGTTAGGGTTAGGGTTCTGGCTAGTGTTAGGGTTAGGGGACGGGGACGGTTTAGGGTCCAGGTGAGGGTACGGCAACGCTTTAGGGGGAGCGTGCGTGTGAGGGCGCGGGTTAGTGTTAGCGTACGGGTTAGGATTAGGGGACGGGTGAGGGTCAGGCTTCGGGGAAGGGTTAGGGTTAGGGTTCGGGCTAGGGTTAGGGTTAGGGGACGGGGACGGTTTAGGGTCCAGGTGAGGGTACGGCAACGCTTTAGGGGGAGCGTGCGTGTGAGGGCGCGGGTTAGTGTTAGCGTACGGGTTAGGATTAGGGGACGGGTGAGGGTCAGGCTTCGGGGAAGGGTTAGGGTTAGGGTTCGGGCTAGGGTTAGGGTTAGGGGACGGGGACGGTTTAGGGTCCAGGTGAGGGTACGGCAACGCTTTAGGGGGAGCGTGCTTTTGAGGGCGCGGGTTAGTGTTAGCGTACGGGTTAGGATTAGTCGACGGGTGAGGGACAGGCTTCGGGGAAGGGTTAGGATTAGGGTTCGGGCTAGGGTTAGGGTTAGGGGACGGGGACGGTTTAGGGTCCAGGTGAGGGTACGGCAACGCTTTAGGGGGAGCGTGCGTGTGAGGGCGCGGGTTAGTGTTAGCGTACGGGTTAGGATTAGGGGACGGGTGAGGGTCAGGCTTCGGGGAAGGGTTAGGGTTAGGGTTCGGGCTAGGGTTAGGGTTAGGGGACGGGGACGGTTTAGGGTCCAGGTGAGGGTACGGCAACGCTTTAGGGGGAGCGTGCGTGTGAGGGCGCGGGTTAGTGTTAGCGTACGGGTTAGGATTAGGGGACGGGTGAGGGTCAGGCTTCGGGGAAGGGTTAGGGTTAGGGTTCGGGCTAGGGTTAGGGTTAGGGGACGGGGACGGTTTAGGGTCCAGGTGAGGGTACGGCAACGCTTTAGGGGGAGCGTGCGTGTGAGAGCGCGGGTTAGTGTTAGCGTACGGGTTAGGATTAGGGGACGGGTGAGGGTCAGGCTTCGGGGAAGGGTTAGGGTTAGGGTTCGGGCTAGGGTTAGGGTTAGGGGACGGGGACGGTTTAGGGTCCAGGTGAGGGTACGGCAACGCTTTAGGGGGAGCGTGCGTGTGAGGGCGCGGGTTAGTGTTAGCCTACTGGTTAGGATTAGGGGACGGGTGAGGGTCAGGCTTCGGGGAAGGGTTAGGGTTAGGGTTCGGGCTAGGGTTAGGGTTAGGGGACGGGGACGGTTTAGGGTCCAGGTGAGGGTACGGCAACGCTTTAGGGGGAGCGTGCTTTTGAGGGCGTGGGTTAGTGTTAGCGTACGGGTTAGGATTAGTCGACGGGTGAGGGACAGGCTTCGGGGAAGGGTTAGGATTAGGGTTCGGGCTAGGGTTAGGGTTAGGGGATGGGGACGGTTTAGGGTCCAGGTGAGGGTACGGCAACGCTTCAGGGGGAGCGTGCGTGTGAGGGCGCGGGTTACTGTTAGCGTACGGGTTAGGATTAGGGGACGGGTGAGGGTCAGGCTTCGGGGAAGGGTTAGGGTTAGGGTTCGGGCTAGGGTTAGGGTTAGGGGACGGGGACGGTTTAGGGTCCAGGTGAGGGTACGGCAACGCTTTAGGGGGAGCGTGCGTGTGAGGGCGCGGGTTAGTGTTAGCGTACGGGTTAGGATTAGGGGACGGGTGAGGGTCAGGCTTCGGGGAAGGGTTAGGGTTAGGGTTCGGGCTAGGGTTAGGGTTAGGGGACGGGGACGGTTTAGGGTCCAGGTGAGGGTACGGCAACGCTTTAGGGGGAGCGTGCGTGTGAGAGCGCGGGTTAGTGTTAGCGTACGGGTTAGGATTAGGGGACGGGTGAGGGTCAGGCTTCGGGGAAGGGTTAGGGTTAGGGTTCGGGCTAGGGTTAGGGTTAGGGGACGGGGACGGTTTAGGGTCCAGGTGAGGGTACGGCAACGCTTTAGGGGGAGCGTGCGTGTGAGGGCGCGGGTTAGTGTTAGCGTACGGGTTAGGATTAGGGGACGGGTGAGTGTCAGGCTTCGGGGAAGGGTTAGGATTAGGGTTCG
The DNA here is from genome assembly GCF_951394435.1 of Stenella coeruleoalba. Classification (NCBI taxonomy): domain Eukaryota; kingdom Metazoa; phylum Chordata; class Mammalia; order Artiodactyla; family Delphinidae; genus Stenella; species Stenella coeruleoalba. The sequence goes on from NW_027646198.1 coordinate 14,457, forward strand.
GGCTTGGGTTAGGGTTAGGGGACGGGGACGGTTTAGGGTCCAGGTGAGGGTACCGCAACGCTTTAGGGGGAGCGTGCGTGTGAGGGCGCGGGTTAGTGTTAGCGTACGGGTTAGGATTAGGGGACGGGTGAGGGTCAGGCTTCGGGGAAGGGTTAGGGTTAGGGTTCGGGCTAGGGTTAGGGTTAGGGGACGGTGACGGTTTAGGGTCCAGGTGAGGGTACGGCAATGCTTTAGGGGGAGCGTGCGTGTGAGGGCGCGGGTTAGTGTTAGCGTACGGGTTAGGATTAGGGGACGGGTGAGGGTCAGGCTTCGGGGAAGGGTTAGGGTTAGGGTTCGGGCTAGGGTTATGGTTAGGGGACGGGGACGGTTTAGGGTCCAGGTGAGGGTACGGGAACGCTTTAGAGGGAGCGTGCGTGTGAGGGCGCGGGTTAGTGTTAGCGTACGGGTTAGGGTTAGGGGACGGGTGAGGGTCAGGCTTCGGGGAAGGGTTAGGGTTAGGGTTCGGGCTAGGGTTAGGGTTAGGGGACGGGGACGGTTTAGGGTCCAGGTGAGGGTACGGCAACGCTTTAGGGGGAGCGTGCGTGTGAGGGCGCGGGTTAGTGTTAGCGTACGGGTTAGGATTAGGGGACGGGTGAGGGTCAGGCTTCGGGGAAGGGTTAGGGTTAGGGTTCGGGCTAGGGTTAGGGTTAGGGGACGGGGACGGTTTAGGGTCCAGGTGAGGGTACGGCAACGCTTTAGGGGGAGCGTGCGTGTGAGGGCGCGGGTTAGTGTTAGCGTACGGGTTAGGATTAGGGGACGGGTGAGGGTCAGGCTTCGGGGAAGGGTTAGGGTTAGGGTTCGGGCTAGGGTTAGGGTTAGGGGACGGGGACGGTTTAGGGTCCAGGTGAGGGTACGGCAACGCTTTAGGGGGAGCGTGCGTGTGAGAGCGCGGGTTAGTGTTAGCGTACGGGTTAGGATTAGGGGACGGGTGAGGGTCAGGCTTCGGGGAAGGGTTAGGGTTAGGGTTCGGGCTAGGGTTAGGGTTAGGGGACGGGGACGGTTTAGGGTCCAGGTGAGGGTACGGCAACGCTTTAGGGGGAGCGTGCGTGTGAGGGCGCGGGTTAGTGTTAGCGTACGGGTTAGGATTAGGGGACGGGTGAGTGTCAGGCTTCGGGGAAGGGTTAGGATTAGGGTTCGGGCTAGGGTTAGGGTTAGGGGACGGGGACGGTTTAGGGTCCAGGTGAGGGTACGGCAACGCTTTAGGGGGAGCGTGCGTGTGAGGGCGCGGGTTAGTGTTAGCGTACGGGTTAGGATTAGGGGACGGGTGAGGGTCAGGCTTCGGGGAAGGGTTAGGGTTAGGGTTCGGGCTAGGGTTAGGGTTAGGGGACGGGGACGGTTTAGGGTCCAGGTGAGGGTACGGCAACGCTTTAGGGGGAGCGTGCGTGTGAGGGCGCGGGTTAGTGTTAGCGTACGGGTTAGGATTAGGGGACGGGTGAGGGTCAGGCTTCGGGGAAGGGTTAGGGTTAGGGTTCGGGCTAGGGTTAGGGTTAGGGGACGGGGACGGTTTAGGGTCCAGGTGAGGGTACGGCAACGCTTTAGGGGGAGCGTGCTTTTGAGGGCGCGGGTTAGTGTTAGCGTACGGGTTAGGATTAGTCGACGGGTAAGGGACAGGCTTCGGGGAAGGGTTAGTATTAGGGTTCGGGCTAGGGTTAGGGTTAGGGGATGGGGACGGTTTAGGGTCCAGGTGAGGGTACGGCAACGCTTCAGGGGGAGCGTGCGTGTGAGGGCGCGGGTTACTGTTAGCGTACGGGTTAGGATTAGGGGACGGGTGAGGGTCAGGCTTCGGGGAAGGGTTAGGGTTAGGGTTCGGGCTAGGGTTAGGGTTAGGGGACGGGGACGGTTTAGGGTCCAGGTGAGGGTACGGCAACGCTTTAGGGGGAGCGTGCGTGTGAGGGCGCGGGTTAGTGTTAGCGTACGGGTTAGGATTAGGGGACGGGTGAGGGTCAGGCTTCGGGGAAGGGTTAGGGTTAGGGTTCGGGCTAGGGTTAGGGTTAGGGGACGGGGACGGTTTAGGGTCCAGGTGAGGGTACGGCAACGCTTTAGGGGGAGCGTGCGTGTGAGGGCGCGGGTTAGTGTTAGCGTACGGGTTAGGATTAGGGGACGGGTGAGGGTCAGGCTTCGGGGAAGGGTTAGGGTTAGGGTTCGGGCTAGGGTTAGGGTTAGGGGACGGGGACGGTTTAGGGTCCAGGTGAGGGTACGGCAACGCTTTAGGGGGAGCGTGCGTGTGAGAGCGTGGGTTAGTGTTAGCGTACGGGTTAGGATTAGGGGACGGGTGAGGGTCAGGCTTCGGGGAAGGGTTAGGGTTAGGGTTCGGGCTAGGGTTAGGGTTAGGGGACGGGGACGGTTTAGGGTCCAGGTGAGGGTACGGCAACGCTTTAGGGGGAGCGTGCGTGTGAGGGCGCGGGTTAGTGTTAGCGTACGGGTTAGGATTAGGGGACGGGTGAGTGTCAGGCTTCGGGGAAGGGTTAGGATTAGGGTTCGGGGTAGGGTTAGGGTTAGGGGACGGGGACGGTTTAGGGTCCAGGTGAGGGTACGGCAACGCTTTAGGGGGAGCGTGCGTGTGAGGGCGCGGGTTAGTGTTAGCGTACGGGTTAGGATTAGGGGACGGGTGAGGGTCAGGCTTCGGGGAAGGGTTAGGGTTAGGGTTCGGGCTAGGGTTAGGGTTAGGGGACGGGGACGGTTTAGGGTCCAGGTGAGGGTACGGCAACGCTTGAGGGGGAGCGTGCGTGTGAGGGCGCGGGTTAGTGTTAGCGTACGGGTTAGGATTAGGGGACGGGTGAGGGTCAGGCTTCGGGGAAGGGTTAGGGTTAGGGTTCGGGCTAGGGTTAGGGTTAGGGGACGGGGACGGTTTAGGGTCCAGGTGAGGGTACGGCAACGCTTTAGGGGGAGCGTGCGTGTGAGGGCGCGGGTTAGTGTTAGCGTACGGGTTAGGATTAGGGGACGGGTGAGGGTCAGGCTTCGGGGAAGGGTTAGGATTAGGGTTCGGGCTTGGGTTAGGGTTAGGGGACGGGGACGGTTTAGGGTCCAGGTGAGGGTACGGCAACGCTTTAGGGGGAGCGTGCGTGTGAGGGCGCGGGTTAGTGTTAGCGTACGGGTTAGGATTAGGGGACGGGTGAGGGTCATGCTTCGGTGAAGGGTTAGGGTTAGGGTTCGGGCTAGGGTTAGGGTTAGGGGACGGTGACGGTTTAGGGTCCAGGTGAGGGTACGGCAATGCTTTAGGGGGAGCGTGCGTGTGAGGGCGCGGGTTAGTGTTAGCGTACGGGTTAGGATTAGGGGACGGGTGAGGGTCAGGCTTCGGGGAAGGGTTAGGGTTAGGGTTCGGGCTAGGGTTAGGGTTAGGGGACGGGGACGGTTTAGGGTCCAGGTGAGGGTACGGCAACGCTTTAGGGGGAGCGTGCGTGTGAGGGCGCGGGTTAGTGTTAGCGTACGGGTTAGGATTAGGGGACGGGTGAGGGTCAGGCTTCGGGGAAGGGTTAGGGTTAGGGTTCGGGCTAGGGTTAGGGTTAGGGGACGGGGACGGTTTAGGGTCCAGGTGAGGGTACGGCAACGCTTTAGGGGGAGCGTGCGTGTGAGGGCGCGGGTTAGTGTTAGCGTACGGGTTAGGATTAGGGGACGGGTGAGGGTCAGGCTTCGGGGAAGGGTTAGGGTTAGGGTTCGGGCTAGGGTTAGGGTTAGGGGACGGGGACGGTTTAGGGTCCAGGTGAGGGTACGGCAACGCTTTAGGGGGAGCGTGCGTGTGAGAGCGCGGGTTAGTGTTAGCGTACGGGTTAGGATTAGGGGACGGGTGAGGGTCAGGCTTCGGGGAAGGGTTAGGGTTAGGGTTCGGGCTAGGGTTAGGGTTAGGGGACGGGGACGGTTTAGGGTCCAGGTGAGGGTACGGCAACGCTTTAGGGGGAGCGTGCGTGTGAGGGCGCGGGTTAGTGTTAGCGTACGGGTTAGGATTAGGGGACGGGTGAGTGTCAGGCTTCGGGGAAGGGTAAGGATTAGGGTTCGGGCTAGGGTTAGGGTTAGGGGACGGGGACGGTTTAGGGTCCAGGTGAGGGTACGGCAACGCTTTAGGGGGAGCGTGCGTGTGAGGGCGCGGGTTAGTGTTAGCGTACGGGTTAGGATTAGGGGACGGGTGAGGGTCAGGCTTCGGGGAAGGGTTAGGGTTAGGGTTCGGGCTAGGGTTAGGGTTAGGGGACGGGGACGGTTTAGGGTCCAGGTGAGGGTACGGCAACGCTTTAGGGGGAGCGTGCGTGTGAGGGCGCGGGTTAGTGTTAGCGTACGGGTTAGGATTAGGGGACGGGTGAGGGTCAGGCTTCGGGGAAGGGTTAGGGTTAGGGTTCGGGCTAGGGTTAGGGTTAGGGGACGGGGACGGTTTAGGGTCCAGGTGAGGGTACGGCAACGCTTTAGGGGGAGCGTGCTTTTGAGGGCGCGGGTTAGTGTTAGCGTACGGGTTAGGATTAGTCGACGGGTAAGTGACAGGCTTCGGGGAAGGGTTAGGATTAGGGTTCGGGCTAGGGTTAGGGTTAGGGGATGGGGACGGTTTAGGGTCCAGGTGAGGGTACGGCAACGCTTCAGGGGGAGCGTGCGTGTGAGGGCGCGGGTTACTGTTAGCGTACGGGTTAGGATTAGGGGACGGGTGAGGGTCAGGCTTCGGGGAAGGGTTAGGGTTAGGGTTCGGGCTAGGGTTAGGGTTAGGGGACGGGGACGGTTTAGGGTCCAGGTGAGGGTACGGCAACGCTTTAGGGGGAGCGTGCGTGTGAGGGCGCGGGTTAGTGTTAGCGTACGGGTTAGGATTAGGGGACGGGTGAGGGTCAGGCTTCGGGGAAGGGTTAGGGTTAGGGTTCGGGCTAGGGTTAGGGTTAGGGGACGGGGACGGTTTAGGGTCCAGGTGAGGGTACGGCAACGCTTTAGGGGGAGCGTGCGTGTGAGAGCGCGGGTTAGTGTTAGCGTACGGGTTAGGATTAGGGGACGGGTGAGGGTCAGGCTTCGGGGAAGGGTTAGGGTTAGGGTTCGGGCTAGGGTTAGGGTTAGGGGACGGGGACGGTTTAGGGTCCAGGTGAGGGTACGGCAACGCTTTAGGGGGAGCGTGCGTGTGAGGGCGCGGGTTAGTGTTAGCGTACGGGTTAGGATTAGGGGACGGGTGAGGGTCAGGCTTCGGGGAAGGGTTAGGATTAGGGTTCGGGCTAGGGTTAGGGTTAGGGGACGGGGACGGTTTAGGGTCCAGGTGAGGGTACGGCAACGCTTTAGGGGGAGCGTGCGTGTGAGGGCGCGGGTTAGTGTTAGCGTACGGGTTAGGATTAGGGGACGGGTGAGGGTCAGGCTTCGGGGAAGGGTTAGGGTTAGGGTTCGGGCTAGGGTTAGGGTTAGGGGACGGTGACGGTTTAGGGTCCAGGTGAGGGTACGGCAATGCTTTAGGGGGAGCGTGCGTGTGAGGGCGCGGGTTAGTGTTAGCGTACGGGTTAGGATTAGGGGACGGGTGAGGGTCAGGCTTCGGGGAAGGGTTAGGGTTAGGGTTCGGGCTAGGGTTAGGGTTAGGGGACGGGGACGGTTTAGGGTCCAGGTGAGGGTACGGGAACGCTTTAGAGGGAGCGTGCGTGTGAGGGCGCGGGTTAGTGTTACCGTACGGGTTAGGATTAGGGGACGGGTGAGGGTCAGGCTTCGGGGAAGGGTTAGGGTTAGGGTTCGGGCTAGGGTTAGGGTTAGGGGACGGGGACGGTTTAGGGTCCAGGTGAGGGTACGGCAACGCTTTAGGGGGAGCGTGCGTGTGAGGGCGCGGGTTAGTGTTAGCGTACGGGTTAGGATTAGGGGACGGGTGAGGGTCAGGCTTCGGGGAAGGGTTAGGGTTAGGGTTCGGGCTAGGGTTAGGGTTAGGGGACGGGGACGGTTTAGGGTCCAGGTGAGGGTACGGCAACGCTTTAGGGGGAGCGTGCGTGTGAGGGCGCGGGTTAGTGTTAGCGTACGGGTTAGGATTAGGGGACGGGTGAGGGTCAGGCTTCGGGGAAGGGTTAGGGTTAGGGTTCGGGCTAGGGTTAGGGTTAGGGGACGGGGACGGTTTAGGGTCCAGGTGAGGGTACGGCAACGATTTAGGGGGAGCGTGCGTGTGAGGGCGCGGGTTAGTGTTAGCGTACGGGTTAGGATTAGGGGACGGGTGAGGGTCAGGCTTCGGGGAAGGGTTAGGGTTAGGGTTCGGGCTAGGGTTAGGGTTAGGGGACGGGGACGGTTTAGGGTCCAGGTGAGGGTACGGCAACGCTTTAGGGGGAGCGTGCGTGTGAGGGCGCGGGTTAGTGTTAGCGTACGGGTTAGGATTAGGGGACGGGTGAGGGTCAGGCTTCGGGGAAGGGTTAGGGTTAGGGTTCGGGCTAGGGTTAGGGTTAGGGGACGGGGACGGTTTAGGGTCCAGGTGAGGGTACGGCAACGCTTTAGGGGGAGCGTGCGTGTGAGGGCGCGGGTTAGTGTTAGCGTACGGGTTAGGATTAGGGGACGGGTGAGGGTCAGGCTTCGGGGAAGGGTTAGGGTTAGGGTTCGGGCTAGGGTTAGGGTTAGGGGACGGGGACGGTTTAGGGTCCAGGTGAGGGTACGGCAACGCTGTAGGGGGAGCGTGCGTGTGAGGGCGCGGGTTAGTGTTAGCGTACGGGTTAGGATTAGGGGATGGGTGAGGGTCAGGCTTCGGGGAAGGGTTAGGGTTAGGGTTCGGGCTAGGGTTAGGGTTAGGGGACGGGGACGGTTTAGGGTCCAGGTGAGGGTACGGCAACGCTTTAGGGGGAGCGTGCGTGTGAGGGCGCGGGTTAGTGTTAGCGTATGGGTTAGGATAAGGGGACGGGTGAGGGTCAGGCTTCGGGGAAGGGTTAGGGTTAGGGTTCGGGCTAGGGTTAGGGTTAGGGGACGGGGACGGTTTAGGGTCCAGGTGAGGGTACGGCAACGCTTTAGAGGGAGCGGGCGTGTGAGGGCGCGGGTTAGTGTTAGCGTACGGGTTAGGATTAGGGGACGGGTGAGGGTCAGGCTTCGGGGAAGGGTTAGGGTTAGGGTTCGGGCTAGGGTTAGGGTTAGGGGACGGGGACGGATTAGGGTCCAGGTGAGGGTACGGCAATGCTTTAGGAGGAGCGTGCGTGTGAGGGCGCGGGTTAGTGTTAGCGTACGGGTTAGGATTAGGGGACGGGTGAGGGTCAGGCTTCGGGGAAGGGTTAGGGTTAGGGTTCGGGCTAGGGTTAGGGTTAGGGGACGGGGACGGTTTAGGGTCCAGGTGAGGGTACGGCAACGCTTTAGGGGGAGCGTGCGTGTGAGGGCGCGGGTTAGTGTTAGCGTACGGGTTAGGATTAGGGGACGGGTGAGGGTCAGGCGTCGGGGAAGGGTTAGGGTTAGGCTTCTGGCTAGGGTTAGGGTTAGGGGACGGGGACGGTTTAGGGTCCAGGTGAGGGTACGGCAACGCTTTAGGGGGAGCGTGCGTGTGAGGGCGCGGGTTAGTGTTAGCGTACGGGTTAGGATTAGGGGACGGGTGAGGGTCAGGCTTCGGGGAAGGGTTAGGGTTAGGGTTCGGGCTAGGGTTAGGGTTAGGGGACGGGGACGGTTTAGGGTCCAGGTGAGGGTACGGCAACGCTTTAGGGGGAGCGTGCTTTTGAGGGCGCGGGTTAGTGTTAGCGTACGGGTTAGGATTTGTCGACGGGTGAGGGACAGGCTTCGGGGAAGGGTTAGGATTAGGGTTCGGGCTAGGGTTAGGGTTAGGGGACGGGGACGGTTTAGGGTCCAGGTGAGGGTACGGCAACGCTTTAGGGGGAGCGTGCGTGTGAGAACGCGGGTTAGTGTTAGCGTACGGGTTAGGATTAGGGGACGGGTGAGGGTCAGGCTTCGGGGAAGGGTTAGGGTTAGGGTTCGGGCTAGGGTTAGGGTTAGGGGACGGGGACGGTTTAGGGTCCAGGTGAGGGTACGGCAACGCTTTAGGGGGAGCGTGCGTGTGAGGGCGCGGGTTAGTGTTAGCGTACGGGTTAGGATTAGGGGACGGGTGAGGGTCAGGCTTCGGGGAAGGGTTAGGGTTAGGGTTCGGGCTAGGGTTAGGGTTAGGGGACGGGGACGGTTTAGGGTCCAGGTGAGGGTACGGCAACGCTTTAGGGGGAGCGTGCGTGTGAGAACGCGGGTTAGTGTTAGCGTACGGGTTAGGATTAGGGGACGGGTGAGGGTCAGGCTTCGGGGAAGGGTTAGGGTTAGGGTTCGGGCTAGGGTTAGGGTTAGGGGACGGGGACGGTTTAGGGTCCAGGTGAGGGTACGGCAACGCTTTAGGGGGAGCGTGCGTGTGAGGGCGCGGGTTAGTGTTAGCGTACGGGTTAGGATTAGGGGACGGGTGAGGGTCAGGCTTCGGGGAAGGGTTAGGGTTAGGGTTCGGGCTAGGGTTAGGGTTAGGGGACGGGGACGGTTTAGGGTCCAGGTGAGGGTACGGCAACGCTTTAGGGGGAGCGTGCGTGTGAGAGCGCGGGTTAGTGTTAGCGTACGGGTTAGGATTAGGGGACGGGTGAGGGTCAGGCTTCGGGGAAGGGTTAGGGTTAGGGTTCGGGCTAGGGTTAGGGTTAGGGGACGGGGACGGTTTAGGGTCCAGGTGAGGGTACGGCAACGCTTTAGGGGGAGCGTGCGTGTGAGGGCGCGGGTTAGTGTTAGCGTACGGGTTAGGATTAGGGGACGGGTGAGGGTCAGGCTTCGGGGAAGGGTTAGGATTAGGGTTCGGGCTTGGGTTAGGGTTAGGGGACGGGGACGGTTTAGGGTCCAGGTGAGGGTACCGCAACGCTTTAGGGGGAGCGTGCGTGTGAGGGCGCGGGTTAGTGTTAGCGTACGGGTTAGGATTAGGGGACGGGTGAGGGTCAGGCTTCGGGGAAGGGTTAGGGTTAGGGTTCGGGCTAGGGTTAGGGTTAGGGGACGGTGACGGTTTAGGGTCCAGGTGAGGGTACGGCAATGCTTTAGGGGGAGCGTGCGTGTGAGGGCGCGGGTTAGTGTTAGCGTACGGGTTAGGATTAGGGGACGGGTGAGGGTCAGGCTTCGGGGAAGGGTTAGGGTTAGGGTTCGGGCTAGGGTTAGGGTTAGGGGACGGGGACGGTTTAGGGTCCAGGTGAGGGTACGGGAACGCTTTAGAGGGAGCGTGCGTGTGAGGGCGCGGGTTAGTGTTAGCGTACGGGTTAGGATTAGGGGACGGGTGAGGGTCAGGCTTCGGGGAAGGGTTAGGGTTAGGGTTCGGGCTAGGGTTAGGGTTAGGGGACGGGGACGGTTTAGGGTCCAGGTGAGGGTACGGCAACGCTTTAGGGGGAGCGTGCGTGTGAGGGCGCGGGTTAGTGTTAGCGTACGGGTTAGGATTAGGGGACGGGTGAGGGTCAGGCTTCGGGGAAGGGTTAGGGTTAGTGTTCGGGCTAGGGTTAGGGTTAGGGGACGGGGACGGTTTAGGGTCCAGGTGAGGGTACGGCAACGCTTTAGGGGGAGCGTGCGTGTGAGGGCGCGGGTTAGTGTTAGCGTACGGGTTAGGATTAGGGGACGGGTGAGGGTCAGGCTTCGGGGAAGGGTTAGGGTTAGGGTTCGGGCTAGGGTTAGGGTTAGGGGACGGGGACGGTTTAGGGTCCAGGTGAGGGTACGGCAACGCTTTAGGGGGAGCGTGCGTGTGAGAGCGCGGGTTAGTGTTAGCGTACGGGTTAGGATTAGGGGACGGGTGAGGGTCAGGCTTCGGGGAAGGGTTAGGGTTAGGGTTCGGGCTAGGGTTAGGGTTAGGGGACGGGGACGGTTTAGGGTCCAGGTGAGGGTACGGCAACGCTTTAGGGGGAGCGTGCGTGTGAGGGCGCGGGTTAGTGTTAGCGTACGGGTTAGGATTAGGGGACGGGTGAGTGTCAGGCTTCGGGGAAGGGTTAGGATTAGGGTTCGGGCTAGGGTTAGGGTTAGGGGACGGGGACGGTTTAGGGTCCAGGTGAAGGTACGGCAACGCTTTAGGGGGAGCGTGCGTGTGAGGGCGCGGGTTAGTGTTAGCGTACGGGTTAGGATTAGGGGACGGGTGAGGGTCAGGCTTCGGGGAAGGGTTAGGGTTAGGGTTCGGGCTAGGGTTAGGGTTAGGGGACGGGGACGGTTTAGGGTCCAGGTGAGGGTACGGCAACGCTTTAGGGGGAGCGTGCGTGTGAGGGCGCGGGTTAGTGTTAGCGTACGGGTTAGGATTAGGGGACGGGTGAGGGTCAGGCTTCGGGGAAGGGTTAGGGTTAGGGTTCGGGCTAGGGTTAGGGTTAGGGGACGGGGACGGTTTAGGGTCCAGGTGAGGGTACGGCAACGCTTTAGGGGGAGCGTGCTTTTGAGGGCGCGGGTTAGTGTTAGCGTACGGGTTAGGATTAGTCGACGGGTAAGGGACAGGCTTCGGGGAAGGGTTAGGATTAGGGTTCGGGCTAGGGTTAGGGTTAGGGGATGGGGACGGTTTAGGGTCCAGGGGAGGGTACGGCAACGCTTCAGGGGGAGCGTGCGTGTGAGGGCGCGGGTTACTGTTAGCGTACGGGTTAGGATTAGGGGACGGGTGAGGGTCAGGCTTCGGGGAAGGGTTAGGGTTAGGGTTCGGGCTAGGGTTAGGGTTAGGGGACGGGGACGGTTTAGGGTCCAGGTGAGGGTACGGCAACGCTTTAGGGGGAGCGTGCGTGTGAGGGCGCGGGTTAGTGTTAGCGTACGGGTTAGGATTAGGGGACGGGTGAGGGTCAGGCTTCGGGGAAGGGTTAGGGTTAGGGTTCGGGCTAGGGTTAGGGTTAGGGGACGGGGACGGTTTAGGGTCCAGGTGAGGGTACGGCAACGCTTTAGGGGGAGCGTGCGTGTGAGGGCGCGGGTTAGTGTTAGCGTACGGGTTAGGATTAGGGGACGGGTGAGGGTCAGGCTTCGGGGAAGGGTTAGGGTTAGGGTTCGGGCTAGGGTTAGGGTTAGGGGACGGGGACGGTTTAGGGTCCAGGTGAGGGTACGGCAACGCTTTAGGGGGAGCGTGCGTGTGAGAGCGCGGGTTAGTGTTAGCGTACGGGTTAGGATTAGGGGACGGGTGAGGGTCAGGCTTCGGGGAAGGGTTAGGGTTAGGGTTCGGGCTAGGGTTAGGGTTAGGGGACGGGGACGGTTTAGGGTCCAGGTGAGGGTACGGCAACGCTTTAGGGGGAGCGTGCGTGTGAGGGCGCGGGTTAGTGTTAGCGTACGGGTTAGGATTAGGGGACGGGTGAGTGTCAGGCTTCGGGGAAGGGTTAGGATTAGGGTTCGGGCTAGGGTTAGGGTTAGGGGACGGGGACGGTTTAGGGTCCAGGTGAGGGTACGGCAACGCTTTAGGGGGAGCGTGCGTGTGAGGGCGCGGGTTAGTGTTAGCGTACGGGTTAGGATTAGGGGACGGGTGAGGGTCAGGCTTCGGGGAAGGGTTAGGGTTAGGGTTCGGGCTAGGGTTAGGGTTAGGGGACGGGGACGGTTTAGGGTCCAGGTGAGGGTACGGCAACGCTTTAGGGGGAGCGTGCGTGTGAGGGCGCGGGTTAGTGTTAGCGTACGGGTTAGGATTAGGGGACGGGTGAGGGTCAGGCTTCGGGGAAGGGTTAGGGTTAGGGTTCGGGCTAGGGTTAGGGTTAGGGGACGGGGACGGTTTAGGGTCCAGGTGAGGGTACGGCAACGCTTTAGGGGGAGCGTGCGTGTGAGAGCGCGGGTTAGTGTTAGCGTACGGGTTAGGATTAGGGGACGGGTGAGGGTCAGGCTTCGGGGAAGGGTTAGGGTTAGGGTTCGGGCTAGGGTTAGGGTTAGGGGACGGGGACGGTTTAGGGTCCAGGTGAGGGTACGGCAACGCTTTAGGGGGAGCGTGCGTGTGAGGGCGCGGGTTAGTGTTAGCGTACGGGTTAGGATTAGGGGACGGGTGAGTGTCAGGCTTCGGGGAAGGGTTAGGATTAGGGTTCGGGCTAGGGTTAGGGTTAGGGGACGGGGACGGTTTAGGGTCCAGGTGAGGGTACGGCAACGCTTTAGGGGGAGCGTGCGTGTGAGGGCGCGGGTTAGTGTTAGCGTACGGGTTAGGATTAGGGGACGGGTGAGGGTCAGGCTTCGGGGAAGGGTTAGGGTTAGGGTTCGGGCTAGGGTTAGGGTTAGGGGACGGGGACGGTTTAGGGTCCAGGTGAGGGTACGGCAACGCTTTAGGGGGAGCGTGCGTGTGAGGGCGCGGGTTAGTGTTAGCGTACGGGTTAGGATTAGGGGACGGGTGAGGGTCAGGCTTCGGGGAAGGGTTAGGATTAGGGTTCGGGCTAGGGTTAGGGTTAGGGGACGGGGACGGTTTAGGGTCCAGGTGAGGGTACGGCAACGCTTTAGGGGGAGCGTGCGTGTGAGGGCGCGGGTTAGTGTTAGCGTACGGGTTAGGATTAGGGGACGGGTGAGGGTCAGGCTTCGGGGAAGGGTTAGGGTTAGGGTTCGGGCTAGGGTTAGGGTTAGGGGACGGTGACGGTTTAGGGTCCAGGTGAGGGTACGGCAATGCTTTAGGGGGAGCGTGCGTGTGAGGGCGCGGGTTAGTGTTAGCGTACGGGTTAGGATTAGGGGACGGGTGAGGGTCAGGCTTCGGGGAAGGGTTAGGGTTAGGGTTCGGGCTAGGGTTAGGGTTAGGGGACGGGGACGGTTTAGGGTCCAGGTGAGGGTACGGGAACGCTTTAGAGGGAGCGTGCGTGTGAGGGCGCGGGTTAGTGTTACCGTACGGGTTAGGATTAGGGGACGGGTGAGGGTCAGGCTTCGGGGAAGGGTTAGGGTTAGGGTTCGGGCTAGGGTTAGGGTTAGGGGACGGGGACGGTTTAGGGTCCAGGTGAGGGTACGGCAACGCTTTAGGGGGAGCGTGCGTGTGAGGGCGCGGGTTAGTGTTAGCGTACGGGTTAGGATTAGGGGACGGGTGAGGGTCAGGCTTCGGGGAAGGGTTAGGGTTAGGGTTCGGGCTAGGGTTAGGGTTAGGGGACGGGGACGGTTTAGGGTCCAGGTGAGGGTACGGCAACGCTTTAGGGGGAGCGTGCGTGTGAGGGCGCGGGTTAGTGTTAGCGTACGGGTTAGGATTAGGGGACGGGTGAGGGTCAGGCTTCGGGGAAGGGTTAGGGTTAGGGTTCGGGCTAGGGTTAGGGTTAGGGGACGGGGACGGTTTAGGGTCCAGGTGAGGGTACGGCAACGATTTAGGGGGAGCGTGCGTGTGAGGGCGCGGGTTAGTGTTAGCGTACGGGTTAGGATTAGGGGACGGGTGAGGGTCAGGCTTCGGGGAAGGGTTAGGGTTAGGGTTCGGGCTAGGGTTAGGGTTAGGGGACGGGGACGGTTTAGGGTCCAGGTGAGGGTACGGCAACGCTTTAGGGGGAGCGTGCGTGTGAGGGCGCGGGTTAGTGTTAGCGTACGGGTTAGGATTAGGGGACGGGTGAGGGTCAGGCTTCGGGGAAGGGTTAGGGTTAGGGTTCGGGCTAGGGTTAGGGTTAGGGGACGGGGACGGTTTAGGGTCCAGGTGAGGGTACGGCAACGCTTTAGGGGGAGCGTGCGTGTGAGGGCGCGGGTTAGTGTTAGCGTACGGGTTAGGATTAGGGGACGGGTGAGGGTCAGGCTTCGGGGAAGGGTTAGGGTTAGGGTTCGGGCTAGGGTTAGGGTTAGGGGACGGGGACGGTTTAGGGTCCAGGTGAGGGTACGGCAACGCTGTAGGGGGAGCGTGCGTGTGAGGGCGCGGGTTAGTGTTAGCGTACGGGTTAGGATTAGGGGATGGGTGAGGGTCAGGCTTCGGGGAAGGGTTAGGGTTAGGGTTCGGGCTAGGGTTAGGGTTAGGGGACGGGGACGGTTTAGGGTCCAGGTGAGGGTACGGCAACGCTTTAGGGGGAGCGTGCGTGTGAGGGCGCGGGTTAGTGTTAGCGTATGGGTTAGGATAAGGGGACGGGTGAGGGTCAGGCTTCGGGGAAGGGTTAGGGTTAGGGTTCGGGCTAGGGTTAGGGTTAGGGGACGGGGACGGTTTAGGGTCCAGGTGAGGGTACGGCAACGCTTTAGAGGGAGCGGGCGTGTGAGGGCGCGGGTTAGTGTTAGCGTACGGGTTAGGATTAGGGGACGGGTGAGGGTCAGGCTTCGGGGAAGGGTTAGGGTTAGGGTTCGGGCTAGGGTTAGGGTTAGGGGACGGGGACGGATTAGGGTCCAGGTGAGGGTACGGCAACGCTTTAGGAGGAGCGTGCGTGTGAGGGCGCGGGTTAGTGTTAGCGTACGGGTTAGGATTAGGGGACGGGTGAGGGTCAGGCTTCGGGGAAGGGTTAGGGTTAGGGTTCGGGCTAGGGTTAGGGTTAGGGGACGGGGACGGTTTAGGGTCCAGGTGAGGGTACGGCAACGCTTTAGGGGGAGCGTGCGTGTGAGGGCGCGGGTTAGTGTTAGCGTACGGGTTAGGATTAGGGGACGGGTGAGGGTCAGGCGTCGGGGAAGGGTTAGGGTTAGGGTTCTGGCTAGGGTTAGGGTTAGGGGACGGGGACGGTTTAGGGTCCAGGTGAGGGTACGGCAACGCTTTAGGGGGAGCGTGCGTGTGAGGGCGCGGGTTAGTGTTAGCGTACGGGTTAGGATTAGGGGACGGGTGAGGGTCAGGCTTCGGGGAAGGGTTAGGGTTAGGGTTCGGGCTAGGGTTAGGGTTAGGGGACGGGGACGGTTTAGGGTCCAGGTGAGGGTACGGCAACGCTTTAGGGGGAGCGTGCGTGTGAGGGCGCGGGTTAGTGTTAGCGTACGGGTTAGGATTAGGGGACGGGTGAGGGTCAGGCTTCGGGGAAGGGTTAGGGTTAGGGTTCGGGCTAGGGTTAGGGTTAGGGGACGGGGACGGTTTAGGGTCCAGGTGAGGGTACGGCAACGCTTTAGGGGGAGCGTGCGTGTGAGGGCGCGGGTTAGTGTTAGCGTACGGGTTAGGATTAGGGGACGGGTGAGGGTCAGGCTTCGGGGAAGGGTTAGGGTTAGGGTTCGGGCTAGGGTTAGGGTTAGGGGACGGGGACGGTTTAGGGTCCAGGTGAGGGTACGGCAACGATTTAGGGGGAGCGTGCGTGTGAGGGCGCGGGTTAGTGTTAGCGTACGGGTTAGGATTAGGGGACGGGTGAGGGTCAGGCTTCGGGGAAGGGTTAGGGTTAGGGTTCGGGCTAGGGTTAGGGTTAGGGGACGGGGACGGTTTAGGGTCCAGGTGAGGGTACGGCAACGCTTTAGGGGGAGCGTGCGTGTGAGGGCGCGGGTTAGTGTTAGCGTACGGGTTAGGATTAGGGGACGGGTGAGGGTCAGGCTTCGGGGAAGGGTTAGGGTTAGGGTTCGGGCTAGGGTTAGGGTTAGGGGACGGGGACGGTTTAGGGTCCAGGTGAGGGTACGGCAACGCTTTAGGGGGAGCGTGCGTGTGAGGGCGCGGGTTAGTGTTAGCGTACGGGTTAGGATTAGGGGACGGGTGAGGGTCAGGCTTCGGGGAAGGGTTAGGGTTAGGGTTCGGGCTAGGGTTAGGGTTAGGGGACGGGGACGGTTTAGGGTCCAGGTGAGGGTACGGCAACGCTGTAGGGGGAGCGTGCGTGTGAGGGCGCGGGTTAGTGTTAGCGTACGGGTTAGGATTAGGGGATGGGTGAGGGTCAGGCTTCGGGGAAGGGTTAGGGTTAGGGTTCGGGCTAGGGTTAGGGTTAGGGGACGGGGACGGTTTAGGGTCCAGGTGAGGGTACGGCAACGCTTTAGAGGGAGCGGGCGTGTGAGGGCGCGGGTTAGTGTTAGCGTACGGGTTAGGATTAGGGGACGGGTGAGGGTCAGGCTTCGGGGAAGGGTTAGGGTTAGGGTTCGGGCTAGGGTTAGGGTTAGGGGACGGGGACGGTTTAGGGTCCAGGTGAGGGTACGGCAACGCTTTAGGAGGAGCGTGCGTGTGAGGGCGCGGGTTAGTGTTAGCGTACGGGTTAGGATTAGGGGACGGGTGAGGGTCAGGCTTCAGGGAAGGGTTAGGGTTAGGGTTCGGGCTAGGGTTAGGGTTAGGGGACGGGGACGGTTTAGGGTCCAGGTGAGGGTACGGCAACGCTTTAGGGGGAGCGTGCGTGTGAGGGCGCGGGTTAGTGTTAGCGTACGGGTTAGGATTAGGGGACGGGTGAGGGTCAGTCGTCGGGGAAGGGTTAGGGTTAGGGTTCTGGCTAGGGTTAGGGTTAGGGGACGGGGACGGTTTAGGGTCCAGGTGAGGGTACGGCAACGCTTTAGGGGGAGCGTGCGTGTGAGGGCGCGGGTTAGTGTTAGCGTACGGGTTAGGATTAGGGGACGGGTGAGGGTCAGGCTTCGGGGAAGGGTTAGGGTTAGGGTTCGGGCTAGGGTTAGGGTTAGGGGACGGGGACGGTTTAGGGTCCAGGTGAGGGTACGGCAACGCTTTAGGGGGAGCGTGCGTGTGAGGGCGCGGGTTAGTGTTAGCGTACGGGTTAGGATTAGGGGACGGGTGAGGGTCAGGCTTCGGGGAAGGGTTAGGGTTAGGGTTCGGGATAGGGTTAGGGTTAGGGGACGGGGACGGTTTAGGGTCCAGGTGAGGGTACGGCAACGCTTTAGGGGGAGCGTGCTTTTGAGGGCGCGGGTTAGTGTTAGCGTACGGGTTAGGATTAGTCGACGGGTGAGGGACAGGCTTCGGGGAAGGGTTAGGATTAGGGTTCGGGCTAGGGTTAGGGTTAGGGGACGGGGACGGTTTAGGGTCCAGGTGAGGGTACGGCAACGCTTTAGGGGGAGCGTGCGTGTGAGAGCGCGGGTTAGTGTTAGCGTACGGGTTAGGATTAGGGGACGGGTGAGGGTCAGGCTTCGGGGAAGGGTTAGGGTTAGGGTTCGGGCTAGGGTTAGGGTTAGGGGACGGGGACGGTTTAGGGTCCAGGTGAGGGTACGGCAACGCTTTAGGGGGAGCGTGCGTGTGAGGGCGCGGGTTAGTGTTAGCGTACGGGTTAGGATTAGGGGACGGGTGAGGGTCAGGCTTCGGGGAAGGGTTAGGATTAGGGTTCGGGCTTGGGTTAGGGTTAGGGGACGGGGACGGTTTAGGGTCCAGGTGAGGGTACCGCAACGCTTTAGGGGGAGCGTGCGTGTGAGGGCGCGGGTTAGTGTTAGCGTACGGGTTAGGATTAGGGGACGGGTGAGGGTCAGGCTTCGGGGAAGGGTTAGGGTTAGGGTTCGGGCTAGGGTTAGGGTTAGGGGACGGTGACGGTTTAGGGTCCAGGTGAGGGTACGGCAATGCTTTAGGGGGAGCGTGCGTGTGAGGGCGCGGGTTAGTGTTAGCGTACGGGTTAGGATTAGGGGACGGGTGAGGGTCAGGCTTCGGGGAAGGGTTAGGGTTAGGGTTCGGGCTAGGGTTAGGGTTAGGGGACGGGGACGGTTTAGGGTCCAGGTGAGGGTACGGGAACGCTTTAGAGGGAGCGTGCGTGTGAGGGCGCGGGTTAGTGTTAGCGTACGGGTTAGGATTAGGGGACGGGTGAGGGTCAGGCTTCGGGGAAGGGTTAGGGTTAGGGTTCGGGCTAGGGTTAGGGTTAGGGGACGGGGACGGTTTAGGGTCCAGGTGAGGGTACGGCAACGCTTTAGGGGGAGCGTGCGTGTGAGGGCGCGGGTTAGTGTTAGCGTACGGGTTAGGATTAGGGGACGGGTGAGGGTCAGGCTTCCGGGAAGGGTTAGGGTTAGGGTTCGGGCTAGGGTTAGGGTTAGGGGACGGGGACGGTTTAGGGTCCAGGTGAGGGTACGGCAACGCTTTAGGGGGAGCGTGCTTTTGAGGGCGCGGGTTAGTGTTAGCGTACGGGTTAGGATTAGTCGACGGGTAAGGGACAGGCTTCGGGGAAGGGTTAGGATTAGGGTTCGGGCTAGGGTTAGGGTTAGGGGATGGGGACGGTTTAGGGTCCAGGTGAGGGTACGGCAACGCTTCAGGGGGAGCGTGCGTGTGAGGGCGCGGGTTAGTGTTAGCGTACGGGTTAGGATTAGGGGACGGGTGAGGGTCAGGCTTCGGGGAAGGGTTAGGGTTAGGGTTCGGGCTAGGGTTAGGGTTAGGGGACGGGGACGGTTTAGGGTCCAGGTGAGGGTACGGCAACGCTTTAGGGGGAGCGTGCGTGTGAGGGCGCGGGTTAGTGTTAGCGTACGGGTTAGGATTAGGGGACGGGTGAGGGTCAGGCTTCGGGGAAGGGTTAGGGTTAGGGTTCGGGCTAGGGTTAGGGTTAGGGGACGGGGACGGTTTAGGGTCCAGGTGAGGGTACGGCAACGCTTTAGGGGGAGCGTGCGTGTGAGGGCGCGGGTTAGTGTTAGCGTACGGGTTAGGATTAGGGGACGGGTGAGGGTCAGGCTTCGGGGAAGGGTTAGGATTAGGGTTCGGGCTAGGGTTAGGGTTAGGGGACGGGGACGGTTTAGGGTCCAGGTGAGGGTACGGCAACGCTTTAGAGGGAGCGGGCGTGTGAGGGCGCGGGTTAGTGTTAGCGTACGGGTTAGGATTAGGGGACGGGTGAGGGTCAGGCTTCGGGGAAGGGTTAGGGTTAGGGTTCGGGCTAGGGTTAGGGTTAGGGGACGGGGACGGTTTAGGGTCCAGGTGAGGGTACGGCAACGCTTTAGGAGGAGCGTGCGTGTGAGGGCGCGGGTTAGTGTTAGCGTACGGGTTAGGATTAGGGGACGGGTGAGGGTCAGGCTTCGGGGAAGGGTTAGGGTTAGGGTTCGGGCTAGGGTTAGGGTTAGGGGACGGGGACGGTTTAGGGTCCAGGTGAGGGTACGGCAACGCTTTAGGGGGAGCGTGCGTGTGAGGGCGCGGGTTAGTGTTAGCGTACGGGTTAGGATTAGGGGACGGGTGAGGGTCAGGCGTCGGGGAAGGGTTAGGGTTAGGGTTCGGGCTAGGGTTAGGGTTAGGGGACGGGGACGGTTTAGGGTCCAGGTGAGGGTACGGCAACGCTTTAAGGGGAGCGTGCGTGTGAGGGCGCGGGTTAGTGTTAGCGTACGGGTTACGATTAGGGGACGGGTGAGGGTCAGGCTTCGGGGAAGGGTTAGTGTTAGGGTTCGGGCTAGGGTTAGGGTTAGGGGACGGGGACGGTTTAGGGTCCAGGTGAGGGTACGGCAACGCTTTAGGGGGAGCGTGCGTGTGAGGGCGCGGGTTAGTGTTAGCGTACGGGTTAGGATTAGGGGACGGGTGAGGGTCAGGCTTCGGGGAAGGGTTAGGGTTAGGGTTCGGGCTAGGGTTAGGGTTAGGGGACGGGGACGGTTTAGGGTCCAGGTGAGGGTACGGCAACGCCTTAGGGGGAGCGTGCTTTTGAGGGCGCGGGTTAGTGTTAGCGTACGGGTTAGGATTAGTCGACGGGTGAGGGACAGGCTTCGGGGAAGGGTTAGGATTAGGGTTCGGGCTAGGGTTAGGGTTAGGGGACGGGGACGGTTTAGGGTCCAGGTGAGGGTACGGCAACGCTTTAGGGGGAGCGTGCGTGTGAGGGCGCAGGTTAGTGTTAGCGTACGGGTTAGGATTAGGGGACGGGTGAGGGTCAGGCTTCGGGGAAGGGTTAGGGTTAGGGTTCGGGCTAGGGTTAGGGTTAGGGGACGGGGACGGTTTAGGGTCCAGGTGAGGGTACGGCAACGCTTTAGGGGGAGCGTGCGTGTGAGGGCGCGGGTTAGTGTTAGCGTACGGGTTAGGATTAGGGGACGGGTGAGGGTCAGGCTTCGGGGAAGGGTTACGGTTAGGGTTCGGGCTAGGGTTAGGGTTAGGGGACGGGGACGGTTTAGGGTCCAGATGAGGGTACGGCAACGCTTTAGGGGGAGCGTGCGTGTGAGAGCGCGGGTTAGTGTTAGCGTACGGGTTAGGATTAGGGGACGGGTGAGGGTCAGGCTTCGGGGAAGGGTTAGGGTTAGGGTTCGGGCTAGGGTTAGGGTTAGGGGACGGGGACGGTTTAGGGTCCAGGTGAGGGTTCGGCAACGCTTTAGGGGGAGCGTGCATGTGAGGGCGCGGGTTAGTGTTAGCGTACGGGTTAGGATTAGGGGACGGGTGAGGGTCAGGCTTCGGGGAAGGGTTAGGGTTAGGGTTCCGGCTAGGGTTAGGGTTAGGGGACGGGGACGGTTTAGGGTCCAGGTGAGGGTACGGCAACGCTTTAGGGGGAGCGTGCGTGTGAGGGCGCGGGTTAGTGTTAGCGTACGGGTTAGGATTAGGGGACGGGTGAGGGTCAGGCTTCGGGGAAGGGTTAGGGTTAGGGTTCGGGCTATGGTTAGGGTTAGGGGACGGGGACGGTTTAGGGTCCAGGTGAGGGTACGGCAACGCTTTAGGGGGAGCGTGCGTGTGAGAGCGCGGGTTAGTGTTAGCGTACGGGTTAGGATTAGGGGACGGGTGAGGGTCAGGCTTCGGGGAAGGGTTAGGGTTAGGGTTCGGGCTAGGGTTAGGGTTAGGGGACGGGGACAGTTTAGGGTCCAGGTGAGGGTACGGCAACGCTTTAGGGGGAGCGTGCGTGTGAGGGCGCGGGTTAGTGTTAGCGTACGGGTTAGGATTAGGGGACGGGTGAGGGTCAGGCTTCGGGGAAGGGTTAGGGTTAGGGTTCGGGCTAGGGTTAGGGTTAGGGGACGGGGACGGTTTAGGGTCCAGGTGAGGGTACGGCAACGCTTTAGGGGGAGCGTGCGTGTGAGGGCGCGGGTTAGTGTTAGCGTACGGGTTAGGATTAGGGGACGGGTGAGGGTCAGGCTTCGGGGAAGGGTTAGGGTTAGGGTTCGGGCTAGGGTTAGGGTTAGGGGACGGGGATGGTTTTGGGTCCAGGTGAGGTTACGGCAATGCTTTAGGGGGAGGGTGCGTGTGAGGGCGCGGGTTAGTGTTAGCGTACGGGTTAGGATTAGGGGACGGGTGAGGGTCAGGCTTCGGGGAAGGGTTAGGGTTAGGGTTCGGGCTAGGGTTAGGGTTAGGGGACGGGGACGGTTTAGGGTCCAGGTGAGGGTACGGCAACGCTTTAGGGGGAGCGTGCGTGTGAGGGCGCGGGTTAGTGTTAGCGTACGGGTTAGGATTAGGGGACGGGTGAGGGTCAGGCTTCGGGGAAGGGTTAGGGTTAGGGTTCGGGCTAGGGTTAGGGTTAGGGGACGGGGACGGTTTAGGGTCCAGGTGAGGGTACGGCAACGCTTTAGGGGGAGCGTGCGTGTGAGGGCGCGGGTTAGTGTTAGCGTACGGGTAAGGATTAGGGGACGGGTGAAGGTCAGGCTTCGGGGAAGGGTTAGGGTTAGGGTTCGGGCTAGGGTTAGGGTTAGGGGACGGGGACGGTTTAGGGTCCCGGTGAGGGTACGGCAACGCTTTAGGGGGAGCGTGCGTGTGAGGGCGCGGGTTAGTGTTAGCGTACGGGTTAGGATTAGGGGACGGGTGAGGGTCAGGCTTCGGGGAAGGGTTAGGGTTAGGGTTCGGGCTAGGGTTAGGGTTAGGGGACGGGGACGGTTTAGGGTCCAGGTGAGGGTACGGCAACGCTTTAGGGGGAGCGTGCGTGTGAGGGTGCGGGTTAGTGTTAGCGTACGGGTTAGGATTAGTCGACGGGTGAGGGACAGGCTTCGGGGAAGGGTTAGGATTACTGTTCGGGCTAGGGATAGGGTTAGGGGACGGGGACGGTTTAGGGTCCAGGTGAGGGTACGGCAACGCTTCAGGGGGAGCGTGCGTGTGAGGGCGCGGGTTAGTGTTAGCGTACGGGTTAGGATTAGGGGACGGGTGAGGGTCAGGCTTCGGGGAAGGGTTAGGGTTAGGGTTCGGGCTAGGGTTAGGGTTAGGGGACGGGGACGGTTTAGGGTCCAGGTGAGGGTACGGCAACGCTTTAGGGGGAGCGTGCGTGTGAGGGCGCGGGTTAGTGTTAGCGTACGGGTTAGGATTATGGGACGGGTGAGGGTCAGGCTTCGGGGAAGGGTTAGGTTTAGGGTTCGGGCTAGGGTTAGGGTTAGGGGACGGGGACGGTTTAGGGTCCAGGTGAGGGTACGGCAACGCTTTAGGGGGAGCGTGCGTGTGAGGGCGCGGGTTAGTGTTAGCGTACGGGTTAGGATTAGGGGACGGGTGAGGGTCAGGCTTCGGGGAAGGGTTAGGGTTAGGGTTCGGGCTAGGGTTAGGGTTAGGGGACGGGGACGGTTTAGGGTCCAGGTGAGGGTATGGCAACGATTTAGGGGGAGCGTGCGTGTGAGGGCGCGGGTTAGTGTTAGCGTACGGGTTAGGATTAGGGGACGGGTGAGGGTCAGGCTTCGGGGAAGGGTTAGGGTTAGGGTTCGGGCTAGGGTTAGGGTTAGGGGACGGGGACGGTTTAGGGTCCAGGTGAGGGTACGGCAACGCTTTAGGGGGAGCGTGCGTGTGAGGGCGCGGGTTAGTGTTAGCGTACGGATTAGGATTAGGGGACGGGTGAGGGTCAGGCTTCGGGGAAGGGTTAGGGTTAGGGTTCGGGCTAGGGTTAGGGTTAGGGGACGGGGACGGTTTAGGGTCCAGGTGAGGGTACGGCAACGCTTTAGGGGGAGCGTGCGTGTGAGGGCGCGGGTTAGTGTTAGCGTACGGTTTAGGATTAGGGGATGGATGAGGGTCAGGTTTCGGGGAAGGGTTAGGGTTAGGGTTCGGGCTAGGGTTAGGGTTAGGGGACGGGGACGGTTTAGGGTCCAGGTGAGGGTACGGCAACGCTTTAGGGGGAGCGTGCGTGTGAGGGCGCGGGTTAGTGTTAGCGTACGGGTTAGCATAAGGGGACGGGTGAGGGTCAGGCTTCGGGGAAGGGTTAGGGTTAGGGTTCGGGCTAGGGTTAGGGTTAGGGGACGGGGACGGTTTAGGGTCCAGGTGAGGGTACGGCAACGCTTTAGGGGGAGCGGGCGTGTGAGGGCGCGGGTTAGTGTTAGCGTACGGGTTAGTATTAGGGGACGGGTGAGGGTCAGGCTTCGGGGAAGGGTTAGGGTTAGGGTTCGGGCTAGGGTTAGGGTTAGGGGACGGGGACGGTTTAGGGTCCAGGTGAGGGTACGGCAACGCTTTAGGAGGAGCGTGCGTGTGAGGGCGCGGGTTAGTGTTAGCGTACGGGTTAGGATTAGGGGACGGGTGAGGGTCAGGCTTCGGGGAAGGGTTAGGGTTAGGGTTCGGGCTAGGGTTAGGGTTAGGGGACGGGGACGGTTTAGGGTCCAGGTGAGGGTACGGCAACGCTTCAGGGGGAGCGTGCGTGTGAGGGCGCGGCTTAGTGTTAGCGTACGGGTTAGGATTAGGGGACGGGTGAGGGTCAGGCGTCGGGGAAGGGTTAGGGTTAGGGTTCGGGCTAGGGTTAGGGTTAGGGGACGGGGACGGTTTAGGGTCCAGGTGAGGGTACGGCAACGCTTTAGGGGGAGCGTGCGTGTTAGGGCGCGGGTTAGTGTTAGCGTACGGGTTAGGATTAGGGGACGGGTGAGGGTCAGGCTTCGGGGAAGGGTTAGGGTTAGGGTTCGGGCTAGGGTTAGGGTTAGGGGACGGGGACGGTTTAGGGTCCAGGTGAGGGTACGGCAACGCTTTAGGGGGAGCGTGCGTGTGAGGGCGCGGGTTAGTGTTAGCGTACGGGTTAGGATTAGGGGACGGGTGAGGGTCAGGCTTCGGGGAAGGGTTAGGGTTAGGGTTCGGGCTAGGGTTAGGGTTAGGGGACGGGGACGGTTTAGGGTCCAGGTGAGGGTACGGCAACGCCTTAGGGGGAGCGTGCTTTTGAGGGCGCGGGTTAGTGTTAGCGTACGGGTTAGGATTAGTCGACGGGTGAGGGACAGGCTTCGGGGAAGGGTTAGGATTAGGGTTCGGGCTAGGGTTAGGGTTAGGGGACGGGGACAGTTTAGGGTCCAGGTGAGGGTACGGCAAAGCTTTAGGGGGAGCGTGCGTGTGAGGGCGCGGGTTAGTGTTAGCGTACGGGTTAGGATTAGGGGACGGGTGAGGGTCAGGCTTCGGGGAAGGGTTAGGGTTAGGGTTCGGGCTAGGGTTAGGGTTAGGGGACGGGGACGGTTTAGGGTCCAGGTGAGGGTACGGCAACGCTTTAGGGGGAGCGTGCGTGTGAGGGCGCGGGTTAGTGTTAGCGTACGGGTTAGGATTAGGGGACGGGTGAGGGTCAGGCTTCGGGGAAGGGTTAGGGTTAGGGTTCGGGCTAGGGTTAGGGTTAGGGGACGGGGACGGTTTAGGGTCCAGGTGAGGGTACGGCAACGCTTTAGGGGGAGCGTGCGTGTGAGGGCGCGGGTTAGTGTTAGCGTACGGGTTAGGATTAGGGGACGGGTGAGGGTCAGGCTTCGGGGAAGGGTTAGGGTTAGGGTTCGGGCTAGGGTTAGGGTTAGGGGACGGGGACGGTTTAGGGTCCAGGTGAGGGTACGGCAACGCTTTAGGGGGAGCGTGCGTGTGAGGGCGCGGGTTAGTGTTAGCGTACGGGTTAGGATTAGGGGACGGGTGAGGGTCAGGCTTCGGGGAAGGGTTAGGGTTAGGGTTCGGGCTAGGGTTAGGGTTAGGGGACGGGGACGGTTTAGGGTCCAGGTGAGGGTACGGCAACGCTTTAGGGGGAGCGTGCTTTTGAGGGCGCGGGTTAGTGTTAGCGTACGGGTTAGGATTAGTGGACGGGTGAGGGACAGGCTTCGGGGAAGGGTTAGGATTAGGGTTCGGGCTAGGGTTAGGGTTAGGGGACGGGGACGGTTTAGGGTCCAGGTGAGGGTACGGCAACGCTTCAGGGGGAGCATGCGTGTGAGGGCGCGGGTTAGTGTTAGCGTACGGGTTAGGATTAGGGGACGGGTGAGGGTCAGGCTTCGGGGAAGGGTTAGGGTTAGGGTTCGGGCTAGGTTTAGGGTTAGGGGACGGGGACGGTTTAGGGTCCAGGTGAGGGTACGGCAACGCTTTAGGGGGAGCGTGCGTGTGAGGGTGCGGGTTAGTGTTAGCGTACGGGTTAGGATTAGGGGACGGGTGAGGGTCAGGCTTCGGGGAAGGGTTAGGGTTAGGGTTCGGGCTAGGGTTAGGGTTAGGGGACGGGGACGGTTTAGGGTCCAGGTGAGGGTACGGCAACGCTTTAGGGGGAGCGTGCGTGTGAGAGCGCGGGTTAGTGTTAGCGTACGGGTTAGGATTAGGGGACGGGTGAGGGTCAGGCTTCGGGGAAGGGTTAGGGTTAGGGTTCGGGCTAGGGTTAGGGTTAGGGGACGGGGACGGTTTAGGGTCCAGGTGAGGGTACGGCAACGCTTTAGGGGGAGCGTGCGTGTGAGGGCGCGGGTTAGTGTTAGCGTACGGGTTAGGATTAGGGGACGGGTGAGGGTCAGGCTTCGGGGAAGGGTTAGGGTTAGGGTTCGGGCTAGGGTTAGGGTTAGGGGACGGGGACGGTTTAGGGTCCAGGTGAGGGTACGGCAAAGCTTTAGGGGGAGCGTGCGTGTGAGGGCGTGGGTTAGTGTTAGCGTACGGGTTAGGATTAGGGGACGGGTGAGGGTCAGGCTTCGGGGAAGGGTTAGGGTTAGGGTTCGGGCTAGGGTTAGGGTTAGGGGACGGGGACGGTTTTGGGTCCAGGTGAGGGTACGGCAACGCTTTAGGGGGAGCGTGCGTGTGAGGGCGCGGGTTAGTGTTAGCGTACGGGTTAGGATTAGGGGACGGGTGAGGGTCAGGCTTCGGGGAAGGGTTAGGGTTAGGGTTCGGGCTAGGGTTAGGGTTAGGGGACGGGGACGGTTTAGGGTCCAGGTGAGGGTACGGCAACGCTTTAGGGGGAGCGTGCGTGTGAGGGCGCGGGTTAGAGTTAGCGTACGGGTTAGGATTAGGGGACGGGTGAGGGTCAGGCTTCGGGGAAGGGTTAGGGTTAGGGTTCGGGCTAGGGTTAGGGTTAGGGGACGGGGACGGTTTAGGGTCCAGGTGAGGGTACGGCAACGTTTTAGGGGGAGCGTGCGTGTGAGGGCGCGGGTTAGTGTTAGCGTACGGGTTAGGATTAGGGGACGGGTGAGGGTCAGGCTTCGGGGAAGGGTTAGGGTTAGGGTTCGGGCTAGGGATAGGGTTAGGGGACGGGGACGGTTTAGGGTCCAGGTGAGGGTACGGAAACACTTTAGGGGGAGCGTGCGTGTGAGGGCGTGGGTTAGTGTTAGCGTACGGGTTAGGATTAGGGGACGGGTGAGGGTCAGGCTTCGGGGAAGGGTTAGGGTTAGGGTTCAGGCTAGGGTTAGGGTTAGGGGACGGGGACGGTTTAGGGTCCAGGTGAGGGTACGGCAACGCTTTAGGGGGAGCGTGCGTGTGAGGGCGCGGGTTAGTGTTAGCGTACGGGTTAGGATTAGGGGATGGGTGAGGGTCAGGCTTCGGGGAAGGGTTAGGGTTAGGGTTCGGGCTAGGGTTAGGGTTAGGGGACGGGGACGGTTTAGGGTCCAGGTGAGGGTACGGCAATGCTTTAGGGGGAGCGTGCGTGTGAGGGCGCGGGTTAGTGTTAGCGTACGGGTTAGGATTAGGGGACGGGTGAGGGTCAGGCTTCGGGGAAGGGTTAGGGTTAGGGTTCGGGCTAGGGTTAGGGTTAGGGGACGGGGACGGTTTAGGGTCCAGGTGAGGGTACGGCAACGCTTTAGAGGGAGCGGGCGTGTGAGGGCGCAGGTTAGTGTTAGCGTACGGGTTAGGATTAGGGGACGGGTGAGGGTCAGGCTTCGGGGAAGGGTTAGGATTAGGGTTCGGGCTAGGGTTAGGGTTAGGGAACGGGGACGGTTTAGGGTCCAGGTGAGGGTACGGCAACGCTTTAGGGGGAGCGTGCGTGTGAGGGCGCGGGTTAGTGTTAGCGTACGGGTTAGGATTAGGGGACGGGTGAGGGTCAGGCTTCGGGGAAGGGATAGGGTTAGGGTTCGGGCTAGGGTTAGGGTTAGGGGACGAGGACGGTTTAGGGTCCAGGTGAGGGTACGGCCACGCTTTAGGGGGAGCGTGCGTGTGAGGGCGCGGGTTAGTGTTAGCGTACGGGTTAGGATTAGGGGACGGGTGAGGGTCAGGCTTCGGGGAAGGGTTAGGGTTAGGGTTCGGGCTAGGGTTAGGGTTAGGGGACGGGGACGGTTTAGGGTCCAGATGAGGGTACGGCAACGCTTTAGGGGGAGCGTGCGTGTGAGGGCGCGGGTTAGTGTTAGCGTACGGGTTAGGATTAGGGGACGGGTGAGGGTCAGGCTTCGGGGAAGGGTTAGTGTTAGGGTTCGGGCTAGGGATAGGGTTAGGGGACGGGGACGGTTTAGGGTCCAGGTGAGGGTACGGCAACGCTTTAGGGGGAGCGTGCGTGTGAGGGCGCGGGTTAGTGTTAGCGTACGGGTTAGGATTAGGGGACGGGTGAGGGTCAGGCTTCGGGGAAGGGTTAGGGTTAGGGTTCGGGCTAGGGTTAGGGTTAGGGGACGGGAACGGTTTAGGGTCCAGGTGAGGGTACGGCAACGCTTTAGGGGGAGCGTGCGTGTGAGGGCGCGGGTTAGTGTTAGCGTACGGGTTAGGATTAGGGGACGGGTGAGGGTCAGGCTTCGGGGAAGGGTTAGGGTTAGGGTTCGGGCTAGGGTTAGGGTTAGGGGACGGGGACGGTTTAGGGTCCAGGTGAGGGTACGGCAACGCTTTAGGGGGAGCTTGCGTGTGAGGGCGCGGGTTAGTGTTAGCGTACGGGTTAGGATTAGGGGACGGGTGAGGGTCAGGCTTCGGGGAAGGGATAGGGTTAGGGTTCGGGCTAGGGTTAGGGTTAGGGGACGAGGACGGTTTAGGGTCCAGGTGAGGGTACGGCCACGCTTTAGGGGGAGCGTGCGTGTGAGGGCGCGGGTTAGTGGTAGCGTACGGGTTAGGATTAGGGGACGGGTGAGAGTCAGGCTTCGGGGAAGGGTTAGGGTTAGGGTTCGGGCTAGGGTTAGGGTTAGGGGACGGGGACGGTTTAGGGTCCAGGTGAGGGTACGGCAACGCTTTAGGGGGAGCGTGCGTGTGAGGGCGCGGGTTAGTGTTAGCGTACGGGTTAGGATTAGGGGACGGGTGAGGGTCAGGCTTCGGGGAAGGGTTAGGGTTAGGGTTCGGGCTAGGGTTAGGGTTAGGGGACGGGGACGGTTTAGGGTCCAGGTGAGGGTACGGCAACGCTTTAGGGGGAGCGTGCGTGTGAGGGCGCGGGTTAGTGTTAGCGTACGGGTTAGGATTAGGGGACGGGTGAGGGTCAGGCTTCGGGGAAGGGTTAGGGTTAGGGTTCGGGCTAGGGATAGGGTTAGGGGACGGGGACGGTTTAGGGTCCAGGTGAGGGTACGGCAACGCTTTAGGGGGAGCGTGCGTGTGAGGGCGCGGGTTAGTGTTAGCGTACGGGTTAGGATTAGGGGACGGGTGAGGGTCAGGCTTCGGGGAAGGGTTAGGGTTAGGGTTCGGGCTAGGGTTAGGGTTAGGGGACGGGGACGGTTTAGTGTCCAGGTGAGGGTACGGCCACGCTTTAGGGGGAGCGTGCGTGTGAGGGCGCAGGTTAGTGTTAGCGTACGGGTTAGGATTAGGGGACGGGTGAGGGTCAGGCTTCGGGGAAGGGTTAGGGTTAGGGTTCGGGCTAGGGTTAGGGTTAGGGGACGGGGACGGTTTAGGGTCCAGGTGATGGTACGGCAACGCTTTAGGGGGAGCGTGCGTGTGAGGGCGCGGGTTAGTGTTAGTGTACGGGTTAGGATTCGGGGACGGGTGAGGGTCAGGCTTCGGGGAAGGGTTAGGGTTAGGGTTTGGGCTAGGGTTAGGGTTAGGGGACGGGGACGGTTTAGGGTCCAGATGAAGGTACGGCAACGCTTTAGGGGGAGCGTGCGTGTGAGGGCGCGGGTTAGTGTTAGCGTACGGGTTAGGATTAGGGGACGGGTGAGGGTCAGGCTTCGGGGAAGGGTTAGTGTTAGGGTTCGGGCTAGGGATAGGGTTAGGGGACGGGGACGGTTTAGGGTCCAGGTGAGGGTACGGCAACGCTTTAGGGGGAGCGTGCGTGTGAGGGCGCGGGTTAGTGTTAGCGTACGGGTTAGGATTAGGGGACGGGTGAGGGTCAGGCTTCGGGGAAGGGTTAGGGTTAGGGTTCGGGCTAGGGTTAGGGTTAGGGGACGGGGACGGTTTAGGGTCCAGGTGAGGGTACGGCAACGCTTTAGGGGGAGCGTGCGTGTGAGGGCGTGGGTTAGTGTTAGCGTACGGGTTAGGATTAGGGGACGGGTGAGGGTCAGGCTTCGGGGAAGGGTTAGGGTTAGGGTTCGGGCTAGGGTTAGGGTTAGGGGACGGGGACGGTTTAGGGTCCAGGTGAGGGTACCGCAACGCTTTAGGGGGAGCGTGCGTGTGAGGGCGCGGGTTAGTGTTAGCGTACGGGTTAGGATTAGGGGACGGGTGAGGGTCAGGCTTCGGGGAAGGGTTAGGGTTAGGGTTCGGGCTAGGGTTAGGGTTAGGGGACGGGGACGGTTTAGGGTCCAGGTGAGGATACGGCAACGCTTTAGGGGGAGCGTGCGTGTGAGGGCGCGGGTTAGTGTTAGCGTACGGGTTAGGATTAGGGGACGGGTGAGGGTCAGGCTTCGGGGAAGGGTTAGGGTTAGGGTTCGGGCTAGGGTTAGGGTTAGGGGACGGGGACGGTTTAGGGTCCAGGTGAAGGTACGGCAACGCTTTAGGGGGAGCGTGCGTGTGAGGGCGCGGGTTAGTGTTAGCGTACGGGTTAGGATTAGGGGACGGGTGAGGGTCAGGCTTCGGGGAAGGGTTAGGGTTAGGGTTCGGGCTAGGGTTAGGGTTAGGGGACGGGGACGGTTTAGGGTCCAGGTGAGGGTACGGCAACGCTTTAGGGGGAGCGTGCGTGTGAGGGCGCGGGTTAGTGTTAGCGTACGGGTTAGGATTAGGGGACGGGTGAGGGTCAGGCTTCGGGGAAGGGTTAGGGTTAGGGTTCGGGCTAGGGTTAGGGTTAGGGGACGGGGACGGTTTAGGGTCCAGGTGAGGGTACGGCAACGCTTTAGGGGGAGTGTGCGTGTGAGGGCGCGGGTTAGTGTTAGCGTACGGGTTAGGATTAGGGGACGGGTGAGGGTCAGGCTTCGGGGAAGGGTTAGGGTTAGGGTTCGGGCTAGGGTTAGGGTTAGGGGACGGGGACGGTTTAGGGTCCAGGTGAGGGTACGGCAACGCTTTAGGGGGAGCGTGCGTGTGAGGGCGCGGGTTAGTGTTAGCGTACGGGTTAGGATTAGGGGACGGGTGAGGGTCAGGCTTCGGGGAAGGGTTATGTTTAGGGTTCGGGCTAAGGTTAGGGTTAGGGGACGGGGACGGTTTAGGGTCCAGGTGAGGGTACGGCAACGCTTTAGGGGGAGCGTGCGTGTGAGGGCGCGGGTTAGTGTTAGCGTACGGGTTAGGATTAGGGGACGGGTGAGGATCAGGCTTCGGGGAAGGGTTAGGGTTAGGGTTCGGGCTAGGGTTAGGGTTAGGGGACGGGGACGGTTTAGGGTCCAGGTGAGGGTACGGCAACGCTTTAGGGGGAGCGTGCGTGTGAGGGCGCGGGTTAGTGTTAGCGTACGGGTTAGGATTAGGGGACGGGTGAGGGTCAGGCTTCGGGGAAGGGTTAGGGTTAGGGTTCGGCCTAGGGTTAGGGTTAGGGGACGGGGTCGGTTTAGGGTCCAGGTGAGGGTACGGAAACGCTTTAGGGGGAGCGTGCGTGTGAGGGCGCGGGTTAGTGTTAGCGTACGGGTTAGGATTAGGGGACGGGTGAGGGTCAGGCTTCGGGGAAGGGTTAGGGTTAGGGTTCGGGCTAGGGTTAGGGTTAGGGGACGGGGACGGTTTAGGGTCCAGGTGAGGGTACGGCAACGCTTTAGGGGGAGTGTGCGTTTGAGGGCGCGGGTTAGTGTTAGCGTACGGGTTAGGATTAGGGGACGGGTGAGGGTCAGGCTTCGGGGAAGGGTTAGGGTTAGGGTTCGGGCTAGGGTTAGGGTTAGGGGACGGGGACGGTTTAGGGTCCAGGTGAGGGTACGGAAACGTTTTAGGGGGAGCGTGGGTGTTAGGGCGCGGGTTAGTGTTAGTGTACGGGTTAGGATTAGGGGACGGGTGAGGGTCAGGCTTCGGGGAAGGGTTAGGGTTAGGGTTCGGGCTAGGGTTAGGGTTAGGGGACGGGGACGGTTTAGGGTCCAGGTGAGGATACGGCAACGCTTTAGGGGGAGCATGTGTGTGAGGGCGCGGGTTAGTGTTAGCGTACGGGTTAGGATTAGGGGACGGGTGAGGGTCAGGCTTCGGGGAAGGGTTAGGGTTAGGGTTCGGGCTAGGGTTAGGGTTAGGGGACGGGGACGGTTTAGGGTCCAGGTGAGGGTACGGCAACGCTTTAGGGGGAGCGTGCGTGTGAGGGCGCGGGTTAGTGTTAGCGTACGGGTTAGGATTAGGGGACGGGTGAGGGTCAGGCTTCGGGGAAGGGTTAGAGTTAGGGTTCGGGCTAGGGTTAGGGTTAGGGGACGGGGACGGTTTAGGGTCCAGGTGAGGATACGGCAACGCTTTAGGGGGAGCGTGCGTGTGAGGGCGCGGGTTAGTGTTAGCGTACAGGTTAGGATTAGGGGACGGGTGAGGGTCAGGCTTCGGGGAAGGGTTAGGGTTAGGGTTCGGGCTAGGTTTAGGGTTAGGGGACGGGGACAGTTTAGGGTCCAGGTGAGGGTACGGCCATGCTTTAGGGGGAGCGTGCGTGTGAGGGCGCGGGTTAGTGTTAGCGTACGGGTTAGGATTAGGGGACGGGTGAGAGTCAGGCTTCGGGGAAGGGTTAGGGTTAGGGTTCGGGCTAGGGTTAGGGTTAGAGGACGGGGACGGTTTAGGGTCCAGGTGAGGGTACGGCAACGCTTTAGGGGGAGCGTGTGTGTGAGGGCGCGGGCTAGTGTTAGCGTACGGGTTAGGATTAGGGGACGGGTGAGGGTCAGGCTTCGGGGAAGGGTTAGGGTTAGGGTTCGGGCTAGGGTTAGGGTTAGGGGACGGGGACGGTTTAGGGTCCAGGTGAGGGTACGGCAACGCTTTAGGGGGAGTGTGCGTGTGAGGGCGCGGGTTAGTGTTAGCGTACGGGTTAGGATTAGGGGACGGGTGAGGGTCAGGCTTCGGGGAAGGGTTAGGGTTAGGGTTCGGGCTAGGGTTAGGGTTAGGGGACGGGGACGGTTTAGGGTCCAGGTGAGGGTACGGAAACGCTTTAGGGGGAGCGTGCGTGTGAGGGCGCGGGTTAGTGTTAGCGTACGGGTTAGGATTAGGGGACGGGTGAGGGTCAGGCTTCGGGGAAGTGTTATGTTTAGGGTTCGGGCTAGGGTTAGGGTTAGGGGACGGGGACGGTTTAGGGTCCAGGTGAGGGTACGGCAACGCTTTAGGGGGAGCGTGCGTGTGAGGGCGCGGGTTAGTGTTAGCGTACGGGTTAGGATTAGGGGACGGGTGAGGATCAGGCTTCGGGGAAGGGTTAGGGTTAGGGTTCGGGCTAGGGTTAGGGTTAGGGGACGGGGACGGTTTAGGGTCCAGGTGAGGGTACGGCAACGCTTTAGGGGGAGCGTGCGTGTGAGGGCACGGGTTAGTGTTAGCGTACGGGTTAGGATTAGGGGACGGGTGAGGGTCAGGCTTCGGGGAAGTGTTAGTGTTAGGGTTCGGCCTAGGGTTAGGGTTAGGGGACGGGGTCGGTTTAGGGTCCAGGTGAGGGTACGGAAACGCTTTAGAGGGAGCGTGCGTGTGAGGGCGCGGGTTAGTGTTAGCGTACGGGTTAGGATTAGGGGACGGGTGAGGGTCAGGCTTCGGGGAAGGGTTAGGGTTAGGGTTCGGGCTAGGGTTAGGGTTAGGGAACGGGGACGGTTTAGGGTCCAGGTGAGGGTACGGCAACGCTTTAGGGGGAGTGTGCGTGTGAGGGCGCGGGTTAGTGTTATCCTACGGGTTAGGATTAGCGGACGGGTGAGGGTCAGGCTTCGGGGAAGGGTTAGGGTTAGGGTTCGGGCTAGGGTTAGGGTTAGGGGACGGGGACGGTTTAGGGTCCAGGTGAGGTTACGGAAACGCTTTAGGGGGAGCGTGGGTGTTAGGGCGCGGGTTAGTGTTAGTGTACGGGTTAGGATTAGGGGACGGGTGAGGGTCAGGCTTCGGGGAAGGGTTATGGTTAGGGTTCGGGCTAGGGTTAGGGTTAGGGGACGGGGACGGTTTAGGGTCCAGGTGAGGATACGGCAACGCTTTAGGGAGAGCATGTGTGTGAGGGCGCGGGTTAGTGTTAGCGTACGGGTTAGGATTAGGGGACGGGTGAGGGTCAGGCTTCGGGGAAGGGTTAGGGTTAGGGTTCGGGCTAGGGTTAGGGTTAGGGGACGGGGACGGTTTAGGGTCCAGGTGAGGGTACGGCAACGCTTTAGGGGGAGCGTGCGTGTGAGGGCGCGGGTTAGTGTTAGCGTACGGGTTAGGATTAGGGGACGGGTGAGGGTCAGGCTTCGGGGAAGGGTTAGGGTTAGGGTTCGGGCTAGGGTTAGGGTTAGGGGACGGGGACGGTTTAGGGTCCAGGTGAGGGTACGGCAACGCTTTAGGGGGAGCGTGCGTGTGAGGGCGCGGGTTAGTGTTAGCGTACGGGTTAGGATTAGGGGACGGGTGAGGGTCAGGCTTCGGGGAAGGGTTAGGGTTAGGGTTCGGGCTAGGGTTAGGGTTAGGGGACGGGGACGGTTTAGGGTCCAGGTGAGGGTACGGCAACGCTTTAGGGGGAGCGTGCGTGTGAGGGCGCGGGTTAGTGTTAGCGTACGGGTTAGGATTAGGGGACGGGTGAGGGTCAGGCTTCGGGGAAGGGTTAGGGTTAGGGTTCGGACTAGGGTTAGGGTTAGGGGACGGGGACGGTTTAGGGTCCAGGTGAGGGTACGGCAATGCTTTAGGGGGAGCGTGCGTGTTAGGGCGCGGGTTAGTGTTAGCGTACGGGTTAGGATTAGGGGACGGGTGAGGGTCAGGCTTCGGGGAAGGGTTAGGGTTAGGGTTCGGGCTAGGGTTATGGTTAGGGGACGGGGACGGTTTAGGGTCCTGGTGAGGGTACGGAAACGCTTTAGGGGGAGCGTGCGTGTGAGGGCGCGGGTTAGTGTTAGCGTACGGGTTAGGATTAGGGGACGGGTGAGGGTCAGGCTTCGGGGAAGGGTTAGGGTTAGGGTTCGGGCTAGGGTTAGGGTTAGGGGACGGGGACGGTTTAGGGTCCAGGTGAGGGTACGGCAACGCTTTAGGGGGAGCGTGCGTGTGAGGGCGCGGGTTAGTGTTACCGTACGGGTTAGGATTAGGGGACGGGTGAGGGTCATGCTTCGGGGAAGGGTTAGGGTTAGGTATCGGGCTAGGGTTAGGGTTAGGGAACGGGGACGGTTTAGGGTCCAGGTGAGGGTACGGCAACGCTTTAGGGGGAGCGTGCGTGTGAGGGCGCGGGTTAGTGTTAGCGTACGGGTTAGGATTAGGGGACGGGTGAGGGTCATGCTTCGGGGAAGGGTTAGGGTTAGGGTTCGGGCTAGGGTTAGGGGACGGGGACGGGGACGGTTTAGGGTCCAGGTGAGGGTACGGCAACGCTTTAGGGGGAGCGTGCATGTGAGGGCGCGGGTTAGTGTTAGCGTACGGGTTAGGATTAGGGGACGGGTGAGGGTCAGGCTTCGGGGAAGGGTTAGGGTTAGGGTTCGGGCTAGGGTTAGGGTTAGGGGACGGGGACGGTTTAGGGTCCAGGTGAGGGTACGGCAACGCTTTACGGGGAGCGTGCGTGTGAGGGCGCGGGTTAGTGTTAGCGTACGGGATAGGATTAGGGGACGGGTGAGGGTCAGGCTTCGGGGAAGGGTTAGGGTTAGGGTTCGGGCTAGGGTTAGGGTTAGGGGACGGGGACGGTTTAGGGTCCAGGTGAGGGTACGGCAACGCTTTAGGGGGAGCGTGCGTGTGAGGTCGCGGGTTAGTGTTAGCGTACGGGTTAGGATTAGGGGACGGGTGAGGGTCAGGCTTCGGGGAAGGGTTAGGGTTAGGGTTCGGGTTAGGGTTAGGGTTAGGGGACGGGGACGGTTTAGGGTCCAGGTGAGGGTACGGCAACGCTTTAGGGGGAGCGTGCGTGTGAGGGCGCGGGTTAGTGTTAGCGTACGGGTTAGGATTAGGGGACGGGTGAGGGTCAGACTTCGGGGAAGGGTTAGGGTTAGGGTTCGGGCTAGGGTTAGGGGACGGGGACGGTTTAGGGTCCAGGTGAGGGTACGGCAACGCTTTAGGGGGAGCGTGCGTGTGAGGGCGCGGGTTAGTGTTAGCGTACGGGTTAGGATTAGGGGACGGGTGAGGGTCAGGCTTCGGGAAGGGTTAGGGTTAGGGTTCGGGCTAGGGTTAGGGTTAGGGTTAGGGGACGGTTTAGGGTCCAGGTGAGGGTACGGCCACGCTTTAGGGGGAGCGTGCGTGTGAGGGCGCGGGTTAGTGTTAGCGTACGGGTTAGGATTAGGGGACGGGTGAGAGTCAGGCTTCGGGGAAGGCTTAGGTTAGGGTTCGGGCTAGGGTTAGGGTTAGGGACGGGGACGGTTTAGGGTCCAGGTGAGGGTACGGCAACGCTTTAGGGGGAGCGTGTGTGTGAGGGCGCGGGTTAGTGTTAGCGTACGGGTTAGGATTAGGGGACGGGTGAGGGTCAGGCTTCGGGGAAGGGTTAGGGTTAGGGTTCGGGCTAGGGTTAGGGTTAGGGGACGGGACGGTTTAGGGTCCAGGTGAGGGTACGGCAACGCTTTAGGGGAGTGTGCGTGTGAGGGCGCGGGTTAGTGTTAGCGTACGGGTTAGGATTAGGGACGGGTGAGGGTCAGGCTTCGGGGAAGGGTTAGGGTTAGGGTTCGGGCTAGGGTTAGGGTTAGGGGACGGGGACGGTTTAGGGTCCAGGTGAGGGTACGGAAACTCTTTAGGGGGAGCGTGCGTGTGAGGGCGCGGGTTAGTGTTAGCGTACGGGTTAGGATTAGGGGACGGGTGAGGGTCAGGCTTCGGGGAAGGGTTATGTTTAGGGTTCGGGCTAGGGTTAGGGTTAGGGGACGGGGACGGTTTAGGGTCCAGGTGAGGGTACGGCAACGCTTTAGGGGGAGCGTGCGTGTGAGGGCGCGGGTTAGTGTTAGCGTACGGGTTAGGATTAGGGGACGGGTGAGGATCAGGGCTTCGGGGAAGGGTTAGGGTTAGGGTTCGGGCTAGGGTTAGGGTTAGGGGACGGGGACGGTTTAGGGTCCAGGTGAGGGAACGGCAACGCTTTAGGGGGAGCGTGCGTGTGAGGGCGCGGGTTAGTGTTAGCGTACGGTTAGGATTAGGGGACGGGTGAGGGTCAGGCTTCGGGGAAGGGTTAGTGTTAGGGTTCGGCCTAGGGTTAGGGTTAGGGGACGGGGTCGGTTTAGGGTCCAGGTGAGGGTACGGAAACGCTTTAGAGGGAGCGTGCGTGTGAGGGCGCGGGTTAGTGTTAGCGTACGGGTTAGGATTAGGGGACGGGTGAGGGTCAGGCTTCGGGGAAGGGTTAGGGTTAGGGTTCGGGCTAGGGTTAGGGTTAGGGAACGGGGACGGTTTAGGGTCCAGGTGAGGGTACGGCAACGCTTTAGGGGGAGTGTGCGTGTGAGGGCGCGGGTTAGTGTTAGCCTACGGGTTAGGATTAGCGGACGGGTGAGGTCAGGCTTCGGGGAAGGGTTAGGGTTAGGGTTCGGGCTAGGGTTAGGGTTAGGGGACGGGGACGGTTTAGGGTCCAGGTGAGGGTACGGAAACGCTTTAGGGGGAGCGTGGGTGTTAGGGCGCGGGTTAGTGTTAGTGTACGGGTTAGGATTAGGGGACGGGTGAGGGTCAGGCTTCGGGGAAGGGTTTATGGTTAGGGTTCGGGCTAGGGTTAGGGGTTAGGGGACGGGGACGGTTTAGGGTCCAGGTGAGGATACGGCAACGCTTTAGGGGGAGCATGTGTGTGAGGGCGCGGGTTAGTGTTAGCGTACGGGTTAGGATTAGGGGACGGGTGAGGGTCAGGCTTCGGGGAAGGGTTAGGGTTAGGGTTCGGGCTAGGGTTAGGGTTAGGGGACGGGGACGGTTTAGGGTCCAGGTGAGGGTACGGCAACGCTTTAGGGGGAGCGTGCGTGTGAGGGCGCGGGTTAGTGTTAGCGTACGGGTTAGGATTAGGGGACGGGTGAGGGTCAGGCTTCGGGGAAGGGTTAGGGTTAGGGTTCGGGCTAGGGTTAGGGTTAGGGGACGGGGACGGTTTAGGGTCCAGGTGAGGGTACGGCAACGCTTTAGGGGGAGCGTGCGTGTGAGGGCGCGGGTTAGTGTTAGCGTACGGGTTAGGATTAGGGGACGGGTGAGGGTCAGGCTTCGGGAAGGGTTAGGGTTAGGGTTCGGGCTAGGGTTAGGGTTAGGGACGGGGACGGTTTAGGGTCCAGGTGAGGGTACGGCAACGCTTTAGGGGGAGCGTGCGTGTGAGGGCGCGGGTTAGTGTTAGCGTACGGGTTAGGATTAGGGGACGGGTGAGGGTCAGGCTTCGGGGAAGGGTTAGGGTTAGGGTTCGGGCTAGGGTTAGGGTTAGGGGACGGGGACGGTTTAGGGTCCAGGTGAGGGTACGGCAATGCTTTAGGGGGAGCGTGCGTGTTAGGGCGCGGGTTAGTGTTAGCGTACGGGTTAGGATTAGGGGACGGGTGAGGGTCAGGCTTCGGGGAAGGGTTAGGGTTAGGGTTCGGGCTAGGGTTATGGTTAGGGGACGGGGACGGTTTAGGTTCCTGGTGAGGGTACGGAAACGCTTTAGGGGGAGCGTGCGTGTGAGGGCGCGGGTTAGTGTTAGCGTACGGGTTAGGATTAGGGGGACGGGTGAGGGTCAGGCTTCGGGGAAGGGTTAGGGTTAGGGTTCGGGCTAGGGTTAGGGTTAGGGGACGGGGACGGTTTAGGGTCCAGGTGAGGGTACGGCAACGCTTTAGGGGGAGCGTGCGTGTGAGGGCGCGGGTTAGTGTTACCGTACGGGTTAGGATTAGGGGACGGGTGAGGGTCATGCTTCCGGGGAAGGGTTAGGGTTAGGTATCGGGCTAGGGTTAGGGTTAGGGAACGGGGACGGTTTAGGGTCCAGGTGAGGGTACGGCAACGCTTTAGGGGGAGCGTGCGTGTGAGGGCGCGGGTTAGTGTTAGCGTACGGGTTAGGATTAGGGGACGGGTGAGGGTCATGCTTCGGGGAAGGGTTAGGGTTAGGGTTCGGGCTAGGGTTAGGGGACGGGGACGGGGGACAGTTTAGGGTCCAGGTGAGGGTACGGCAACGCTTTAGGGGGAGCGTGCGTGTGAGGGCGCGGGTTAGTGTTAGCGTACGGGTTAGGATTAGGGGACGGGTGAGGGTCAGGCTTCGGGGAAGGGTTAGGGTTAGGGTTCGGGCTAGGGTTAGGGTTAGGGGACGGGGACGGTTTAGGGTCCAGGTGAGGGTACGGCAACGCTTTACGGGGAGCGTGCGGTGTGAGGGCGCGGGTTAGTGTTAGCGTACGGGATAGGATTAGGGGACGGGTGAGGGTCAGGCTTCGGGGAAGGGTTAGGGTTAGGGTTCGGGCTAGGGTTAGGGTTAGGGGACGGGGACGGTTTAGGGTCCAGGTGAGGGTACGGCAACGCTTTAGGGGGAGCGTGCGTGTGAGGGCGCGGGTTAGTGTTAGCGTACGGGTTAGGATTAGGGGACGGGTGAGGGTCAGGCTTCGGGGAAGGGTTAGGGTTAGGGTTCGGGTTAGGGTTAGGGTTAGGGGACGGGGACGGTTTAGGGTCCAGGTGAGGGTACGGCAACGCTTTAGGGGGAGCGTGCGTGTGAGGGCGCGGGTTAGTGTTAGCGTACGGGTTAGGATTAGGGGACGGGTGAGGGTCAGGCTTCGGGGAAGGGTTAGGGTTAGGGTTCGGGCTAGGTTAGGGTTAGGGGGACGGGGACGGTTTAGGGTCCAGGTGAGGGTACGGCAACGCTTTAGGGGGAGCGTGCGTGTGAGGGCGCGGGTTTAGTGTTAGCGTACGGGTTAGGATTAGGGGACGGGTGAGGGTCAGGCTTCGGGGAAGGGTTAGGGTTAGGGTTCGGGCTAGGGTTAGGGTTAGGGGACGGGGACGGTTTAGGGTCCAGGTGAGGGTACGGCAACGCTTTAGGGGGAGCGTGCGTGTGAGGGCGCGGGGTTAGTGTTAGCGTACGGGTTAGGATTAGGGGACGGGTGAGGGTGAGGCTTCGGGGAAGTGTTAGGGTTAGGGTTCGGGCTAGGGTTAGGGTTAGGGGACGGGGATGGTTTAGGGTCCAGGTGAGGGTACGGCAACGCTTTTGGGGGATCGTGCGTGTGAGGGCGCGGGTTAGTGTTAGCGTACGGGTTAGGATTAGGGGACGGGTGAGGGTCAGGCTTCGGGGAAGGGTTAGGTTAGGGTTCGGGCTAGGGTTAGGGTTAGGGGACGGGGACGGTTTAGGGTCCAGGTGAGGGTACGGCAACGCTTTAGGGGGAGCGTGCGTGTGAGGGCGCGGGTTAGTGTTAGCGTACGGGTTAAGATTAGGGGACGGGTGAGGGTCAGGCTTCGGGGAAGGGTTAGGGTTAGGGTTCGGGCTAGGGTTAGGGTTAGGGGACGGGGACGGTTTAGGGTCCAGGTGAGGGTACGGCAACGCTTTAGGGGGAGCGTGCGTGTGAGGGCGCGGGTTAGTGTTAGCGTACGGGTTATGATTAGGGGACGGGTGAGGGTCAGGCTTCGGGGAAGGGTTAGGGGTAGGGTTCGGGCTAGGGTTAGGGTTAGGGGATGGGGACGGTTTAGGGTCCAGGTGAGGGTACGGCAACGCTTTAGGGGGAGCGTGGCGTGTGAGGGCGCGGGTTAGTGTTAGCGTACGGGTTAGGATTAGGGGACGGGTGAGGGTCAGGCTTCGGGGAAGGGTTAGGGT